>NW_011500365.1:141258-153516 GCF_000495115.2 Populus euphratica | reverse complement strand
TTCCTGGGACTTGTAGATTGAGTGAGGGTTTACATACTGTACACAATCTCTTATATATGTATATGCACTGTTTGTTTGATGTGATAAACAAATGTGGCACCATGTCTCTGTAGTAAGTTCGGCATCTGCAGTGCCAGATTAATAATTTGCTGTGGAAATTAATCAAGAACTTGTATGATCATGATATCTAACCTTATCCCATAAAAAAAAGAAAAAAAGATATCTAACAAACTTGATATTTGACAAAATCAGTAGTGGCATGATGTTTGCCACTCTAGTCGCTAGAGTATGCAATTAATTAATTATTCCCGATCTCCTAATGAATAGAACAATTGATTAAGCTTAGGGCATTAATGAAAATAATCAATATACCTGGAGAATCAATTTCCGGTAGAACCCTGACACCATGCTCCAAACCAAACCGAACAATTGTTGCAACATCAGCTGGAGAGTAGAGCATGTCATTCCCATAAGACCCTTTTTCAGCAAGAGCAGGCTCAGATGGAAGCATTAAAGGAAAAGAGTGAGAATCGGTAACGTGCCAATGGAAAACGTTGAGCTTATTAGCACTCATGGCTTTGATGGTCCTCAAAATGTCATCCACTGGGTAGTAATTCCTAGAGGTATCCAAAATGATCCCTCTATGCTCAAACAGAGGCGAGTCCCACACGTCGAGCCCAACAGGGACAAGCAATGGTTTCAATCCCCAAACCAGTTGAGAAAACGTCTCCAGACCCCTCATGGCGCCCCATACAGTCTCGGCCGTCAGATTGGCGGTGGAGCTAGCAGTGGGGATGACAAGGGCGTAGGACTCGTCAACGGAGTGTTGGAGTGGGGCGGCGAGGTCTTTGACAGTGATGGTCAGGGCCTGCAAAGGAGGGGATGAGTTGGAGAGGTTGAATGGGGGAGCAACGAGAGGGAGGTGGTGCTCCGTGAGGATTTGGTGGCGGTAACGGTTAACGGCTGGGGAGAGATGTTGGTGGTAGGGGGAGGAGATAGTGAAGTTTGGGGAGAGAATAGTGGCGAGTGGGATCGGCCAAGACAGGGTTCTTGGCTTCGGCCATACCCATTGAGCTGATGTTGCTGTAAGGGAGGCACTAACTAGCAAGAAAAACAACGTTAAGAACAAGGAACAGTGGCTGCTTATTACCAAGTTACCGGTCATGCTTGCTAAATTGGATTGGTTAAGGAAACGGTCAATCCATGGAAGAGCAAGCTACAGGTATATGTATATATAGCGAAAGAAGTAGCTAGCAATAAAAACAGAAGTCTTTTGGTGGTACCTTGACTCGTCTTGTAACAAGTAGTTTTTGTTGTTTGTAGGTGGAGCTTAGCAAGCGGCTTGTCCATTTGCTGCATTCTTGGACGATGATGCTCTTTAATTTCTACACTTGTCTCCGTCCCTTTAATTGGATAAAATTAGTCACATAAACGTCAGGCTTGCTTCACAAATGAGAAGTTAATCCTAGGGTTTGTTTCCTTCTCTTGGATTCCCGTTTTTTCTATCATACCAAAACCGAAGAATGTTGCTTTCTGCGGTGTTTTTTTTTTATTTTTACAGGGATTTAATTGGCATTATTGAATTAACTAGGGGTGTATTGGCCTTCACATAAATTTTTTGCATTGTATGGTTTTTTTTTTTTTTTTTCCCTTGAGAGCAAGATGACATATACTTATCACCCGCGGATACTTCTAACCTTTCAAATTTAATTGCAGATTGAATTAACATTATATAATGTTATTTAAATAATTAATTTGAAGGGTGTGTGAGCCTGCAACAAATTTGTGGTGGTGCATGCGGCTAATTCACATGGTCAAATAATGGCCTTCAAGACGGCTATGAAATCCTCTCGACAATGCCTATCTGATTTGATGATATGTTTTTCATATTTTTCTCTAGATCGCTGTCAACGCTCGTTTCTTTTGTTTTCTTTTTTTTATCTCATCCAGGAAAGGGTGTTGTCCGTACAAAAATTCAATGCAGTCATCTAATTAGTTTTCTTTTTAAATTTAATTTTTTTATTTATTATTAATATTTATTTTATTTAAAATAATTTATAAAAAATTATTTTTAATTTGATCCCTCATTATTTTTTATCTTTAAAATTTGATCCTTGAAAAAACTCAATGCAACCCTTTAGTTCTATATTTTTGTACATTTATTCCT
Source organism: Populus euphratica (assembly GCF_000495115.2). Lineage (NCBI taxonomy): Eukaryota > Viridiplantae > Streptophyta > Magnoliopsida > Malpighiales > Salicaceae > Populus > Populus euphratica. Next base: position 151,349 of record NW_011500365.1, on the reverse strand, counting down.
GGCCTTTTGATTAATATTTTTTTTATTTAAAATAATTTTTAAAATTAGATTTTTTTTTTAATTTTATCTCTAATAAATTTTTTCATATGTTTAATTTGAGCTCGATTCTTTTAATCTCTATTTATTTTATTTTAAATGGTTTATAGAATTGATTTGGTTTTTTATTTCTTTCTCCTTTGGTTTTTTTTCTTATCTAATTTTTAAAATTTAAAACCTTTTGGGTTTGATTTTATTTTGCGATTTCATTTTTTAATATTAAATTTGTGAAGTATTAATTTTCTTAGTTGAACTCAAATTTAAAACTTAATAAATTGCAAATTTAAGATACTAATATGGGGTTAAAAGGTTCACACAAATTTGTTTAGTTTTTTTTCTTCTTGTTTTTTCATCATTTGATATTTTTTTTATTTTTTATGGGATTTTTCTGATTTTTTTATAGTTATGCGGGTTACCTCAGGTTTCTTTTCTTTCCTAAATCTATCTTTTTTAAAGGGAATTTTTTTATTATATTAAATTTATTTATTTCACTCTTCAACATTAAATTTGTTTGGTATTGCCTCAATTTTTTTGTGCTCTTTGTTAGATCTTGTTTTATAAAAATTAAATTAATTAATTTCATCCTTCAACATTAAATTTATTTTATATTAAGCTTCTTAGTTTAACCTAAGTGTGGAGTTTTAACCATTTATAACTTTAAGAGATTAACTTAGATTTATAAAGTTTATCCAAATTTATTTGATTTTTTTAATTTATTTTTTTTAGTTTTATTCTTATATGTTTTTTTTTTAATGTCCCTACCAATAATAGTGTTGATATAAATAACTATTGATAAATTAGTACAATAGATTTTATGCCTGTGTGTGGTTTTTTTCTTTCAACAGATTTTCTCCGATATACCAAGTTATTGAAAAAAATTTCTGTAATTATCAAAATCAATTACTCATCAATGTATCTTGATCCAATCATTACATCTCAATCAACATGTATGTTTTTCATACCAATAATTATTTCTATACAAATCAACATGTATGCTATTCGATAGGCAGATAAACGAAGGCAACCGTCAAGAGATCCTGAAATCACCTCTCATACTCCAGTATCGTAATCTCACCCTGCCTCAACGCAAGAAACCCACGCTCCTTGCTTCTATATATATATATATATAGGCACCTCCGGTGGTGGTCTACCCAATTACTCCTCCCTGACCGGTACATGCTGTATCTCGACCTGTTCTGGTGCTGCACCATCCCGGAGTCTTGTTGACTTCCCCTGCTCTAACTGTACTAGTACTGTAAGTGCATGAGAAGCAGTGTCTGCTAAAGGGTCCTCCTCTTGATTTTCCCTCAGCACAGTATCTTGATCCCTCTGTCCTGTTGAAGACAGATCAGTCATAATCCCTTGCCTAGTATATATCATCCTGCGTCCATTCAACATTCACCAAAAAATTGTGTGAGTCTACTAAATCAAAGTCAGTGCTCTACACCAACTATAATACCCCCAACAATAATAGTGTCAATATAAAGAATTATTGAATATGTATATATATTCCATCAAAACCAACTAAATCTAGTAAAACATGTTCAATTATGTCTAAATACTTTACTAAATAAAGATTTGAGTTTTCACCACTTACTAATCAAAAGTCTTCCAACTTCTCTTTCTCTTTCTCCTCCAAGATTGTCGTCCTTCTCTCCTTATCCCTTCACTATTTCCCACTTGATTTTTCTCATAAATGAGTTATTAAGTGTTTAATTTCATAAAATCTCACTTCTCTAACTCTAGTTCTTGATTTTTTTTCGAAAGCTTCTTAAGGTTTTTTCCTCGCAATTCCAAGATACTCTCAAGCTATTTACAGTCAACAATGTAATCAATTCCTCTTTTGTCTCTACCTTGTAACTCCTGTGTTTCCCTGCAAAAGTTTTCTCAGATTCTGTTGTTGATTTACGCTAAATTTAAACTGAGTTGTTTTGAATCTCATTAAATTGTATTTCAGTATTTTTCTTTACTCCTATTGTTTTTAAAACACGTGCACCAAACGTTTCGTTTTATTTTACGTTTCGTTTTGTTTTCTCCATCAGTTACCTTCCCTTTAAGGTAAATAGTCACCTTAATTAGTTAAAGAAGTTTATTTTCTTTTCTTCTTCTTTTTAGGTGTTTACATATTCTTGCTTTTCTTTTCAATTTTCTATGGGATTTTTATTTCTTTTTTTTAAACATATGTTATTTAGAGCTTTTTTTACATGTTTTGTTCCAATTTCTTTTGAAATTTGGGCTAGCCCATGCTTCGCGTCTCCTGGATTACAAGTCAACTAATCTAGTTCAGCATAACTTTAAATAAATAGTATATATTGATTTTGATTTTTTTAATTTTTTAAAAAAGATTTGGTGCTCACTCTTTCTATTTTTATTTTTTTATTCTTTTTTGAATTTGTGGTCATAAAATTTTCAATTTTGTCTTTTAATTTAATATTTGATAATATTTAAAGTTTTGGCCTTCAATGTTTTATTTTAAATTTTTATTCATAACCTTTTTATTAAATTTTAATTTATTTTTAATTTTATCATTGAATTTATAATCTTTTTTTTTTAATTTCATCACTAGTGTTTGTTAGTATTCCTTTTATTTAATTTTATTTGTTTATTAATTTTTTTTTATTTTATCCTTTTGATTCTCAGAGATTACAATTTTTTTTTTCAGTTCTTTTTGAAAGGCATGTTGTTATTTTTTAAAAAAAAAATACACTAATAGCACTTAAACATTATTTTTTTACACTTTAAGAAAATCAATCTAACCCACAACAAAATACAAACAATCTATCTAGTAACAACAACTAATTGAAAAGGAAAATCATTGCTACTTTACTCACATGTTACTATTCTAATTGTTCATTAGAACAATAACTTTTTTTTTAATTGTTTACTCTTTTTTTTGGCCTTTTTTATTTTTATTTTCATATTTCAATATTGTATTTATTAAAAATTCAACTTTGTTATTTATTTTAGTTTTTTATATACAGGTTATTATAATTTCAAAAAAAATATCATAATCTCAGAAAAAATATATTAATATTGAGTTAGTAGTCAGTTTTGCAAGCATTTATTCAAAAAATTAAAATTGTAACTATTAATAGATAAGCCGTGATGGTAAATCTGATTTGCTATTTTTTTTATTTTAAATATTAAAATTAAATCTAAACTATATATTTCTTTAAATAAATCAAATTATTATACAAATGTATTTTTAAAATGATTGAAGAAGAGAATTTGTCTCCTCTTTAAAAGATGCCCGTTCTGTTACTTGCTACTGGGAAAAAACTCCAGTGCCTCTCCTTAAATTTTCTCCTTAACTTAGATTCTCTGTGCAATATATATTTTTTTTTCTAAGCAAACAAGGCCGGCGTTGCCAGATGTCTACAATATGTTCTATCAAGGCCTGAGGATGAGGGCCTGTTTCTGTCTTTATATGCAACCCAAGGAATCTCCAGCAAATTACGTATTATTCTAAAATGTATGCCTTTTCGTGGCTCTATTATTCATTCTTTCATGTAGATAAATTATGCAAAATTTTATATTTTTTAATTTTTTTAATAATTTAATTTTAATTGAAGATCAATTAATTTTGATTTTTTATAAAAAAAAATAAAATTAAAAAAAGAGGAACTGAAATGAAAAAAACATCAAACATAGATAGCATGCCATAATTTCTATAAAAAATACACTTTGGTCCTTGAACATTAAAAATTACATAAATTATACAATTTCAGTACCTCAAAATTTTTTCAAGTCAATTTTGTTATAAAAGTTTTTTTTTATTTTTTTAGTCCCTAATTGAAAGAGACTGTTAAATTCAAACAATAAAAAGAGAATTTTGGTACAAGTATCGTTGACACCGAGTTAAGCGCAAAAAAACAAATGATATTTGTACTAAATGATTTTATTTAATGAGAGAAGTTTATATTAGATTTTTTTTTACCTTTAAAGTTTATAAAAAAAAATAGATCTGACCTCTAAGCTCAGGTGGATTTTTGGATTTAGGTTGATTTTGACTTTTTAGATGGTTTATGGAAGTTATAAATATATTTATCACAGTTCATATAGTGTTTTATAGGTGTTTTTAGTAAAAAATAGGTTGGAAAAAGGTTTTGGGATAAAAAAACTTAAGCTCTAATTTTTTAAAAAACTTGGAACTAACTAGTTGCAAATTAAAAAAAAATTAAGTGGCCAGTCGTGTAGGCCTGGTAGGGCAGGGCCTTTAAAAAATAGGCCTGGTAACTAGCCTGACTTACTATGTCCAACAACGTCTGATCTTTGCTTCTTCTTTTTTTAATTTATATTGAAATTAATGCCCCTTCTTTTTTATTTTTTATTTATGCATTTAAATTTGAAGAGTTTTTTTATTCATTTATAATTTTTTTATCTTGAATGAACTTTATTTTTGAAAATATTTTTTTTATTTTCAGATAATATTTATAATACATGCAGCCTTACATGATTTTTTACTTTTATTTTATTCAATCAATTTAATTTTTATCTCTACTTCTATCATCATTTGTTTAAATAAAAAATTTATTTTAATAAAAAAAATAAAAACACAATTGTGTAAATATCTCGTCTTTTAATATTAAATATCTTAATCTATACTCGTATTTTGATTTCTCAAATTTTACTTTTTGGTATCACTAATAATTATTTATTTATTTATTTATTTATTCGTATATATAGTTTTTGATTATTTAATTATATGCACTGATAAGATTTTTTATTTGAATTTAGATTTTTACTACATAAATATATTAAAAAACTCGCATATATAATTTTTTTATAAAAAATAAAAATATATAACCCTTGATTAATATTATCATCAAAATGATGCAGCTAGAAACAGATCCACAGGATAGAAAACAATATATATATATATATATATATTTATCGTTACTAATGTCAACCTGAGACACACTTCGGTTATTTCCTTTTATTTTATAAGAAACTGATTCAGAACCTGAAATCTTTTAGAGAGAGCACACAACCTCTAAATGGACGGTTGGGGATTTTATAAAGAGTACACACCTACTTGCTTCCTTTTCATATATTCTGGGAAATTATGTCTCTGAGGGGTCACCCGAGCATCTCTGCAAAGAAATAGATTAAAGTAAAGGCAACAGCTACCCATTAAGCGAAGTTCTAAAAGAAACACAGCTTGCTGTGAAAGAGAAGTTGGACAACGTTCCAAAGCTTAGGACATCCAAATACATAAGTATATCCCAATGTCTTCCTTGCACGTTACATCCGTTGGCTTCTCTCTACTTTTATTTTTTATTTTTTATTTATTTATTTGGCTTTCTACGCCTCTGTTTCGGTACATCGTTGCGTTGAAGTTGTGTTTTTCCGTGTTAACGTGCGATTCCATTTTTTCAATTACTTTAATGTAATATTAGGTCCCATAAAGTTGACTCCCATATTAATATTTTATAAATTAATAGCATATAGCTATATCAATAATAAGAGTTTAAATACAAGGCTTTTTTATTTCTAAGCTTATATACTGAAATACATACTTTTATCAATAATAAGAGTTCAAATACAGGCTTTTATCTGCAAAAATATATGATCACTGCAAAAATATATGATCATATAAGGTAGATTTTGATCTATTTATTTTTCCACAAATCCTAAATACAAATTGTAGAAAAATATTGAACTTCTATCATCATTTGTTTAAATAAAAAATTTATTTTAATAAAAAAAATAAAAACACAATTGTGTAAATATCTCGTCTTTTAATATTAAATATCTTAATCTATACTCGTATTTTGATTTCTCAAATTTTACTTTTTGGTATCACTAATAATTATTTATTTATTTATTTATTTATTTATTCGTATATATAGTTTTTGATTATTTAATTATATGCACTGATAAGATTTTTTATTTGAATTTAGATTTTTACTACATAAATATATTAAAAAACTCGCATATATAATTTTTTTATAAAAAATAAAAATATATAACCCTTGATTAATATTATCATCAAAATGATGCAGCTAGAAACAGATCCACAGGATAGAAAACAATATATATATATATATATATATTTATCGTTACTAATGTCAACCTGAGACACACTTCGGTTATTTCCTTTTATTTTATAAGAAACTGATTCAGAACCTGAAATCTTTTAAGAGAGAGCACACAACCTCTAAATGGACGGTTGGGGATTTTATAAAGAGTACACACCTACTTGCTTCCTTTTCATATATTCTGGGAAATTATGTCTCTGAGGGGTCACCCGAGCATCTCTGCAAAGAAATAGATTAAAGTAAAGGCAACAGCTACCCATTAAGCGAAGTTCTAAAAGAAACACAGCTTGCTGTGAAAGAGAAGTTGGACAACGTTCCAAAGCTTAGGACATCCAAATACATAAGTATATCCCAATGTCTTCCTTGCACGTTACATCCGTTGGCTTCTCTCTACTTTTATTTTTTATTTTTTATTTATTTATTTGGCTTTCTACGCCTCTGTTTCGGTACATCGTTGCGTTTAAGTTGTGTTTTTCCGTGTTAACGTGCGATTCCATTTTTTCAATTACTTTAATGTAATATTAGGTCCAATAAAGTTGACTCCCATATTAATATTTTATAAATTAATAGCATCATTGCTATATCAATAATAAGAGTTTAAATACAAGGATTTTTTATTTCTAAGCTTATATACTGAAATACATACTTTTATCAATAATAAGAGTTCAAATACAGGCTTTTATCTGCAAAAATATATGATCACTGCAAAAATATATGATCACATAAGATAGATTTTGATCTATTTATTTTTCCACTTCAAACCCTAAATACAAATTGTAGAAAAATATTGAGATGTATAAGTTTAATAATTGATATCACAGCCTCTAATAATACATTTACCTTGATATGATATCTAAATTGATATATTTATCTAGAAATTTTTGTGCTTGAAGAGATCAATTAATCTATTTAATTATATTTGTTATAAAAAAATTTAGTGATAATTTTTTTTATTCCATCATAATTTATCTTCCCGGGAGATTTTAGGAACAATCTTGATTTCTAAATTGAATCAATGACTATCTTGATTTTATTTATAATTTGAAAATTTAGTTTACAGTGTAATGAGTTTCAATAATTGCCAATATGTTACCCACATGAATTATAAATTGCCAATATGATACCCACATGAATTATAAATTAATTTGATAGTTTTATTGTGAGGTTTAAGATAGAATATCAAGTTACTCTTATAATATATACCTATAAAATTATGAATTAAGTACATAATTTGATAATTTTATCATATGATATATTTGAATATGCTTGAATAAAAAATTTAGCCCGCATGCAATTTTTATGTTATTATATTCAATTTTAGCTTGAATTACATTAGTAAAGCATGAAATCTTGTTTATTCCTTAATTTTGATAATAGCATGCATTTTAAATTTGTCTTTACAATTATATAACCAACTAATTTGTGATATTCTCAATCTAAAAGGTGATAACTATAATTATGTAAAGAAAAAAAATTCTATTTCATTTAAGGAGGATGGAAATAGGTTATACAATTAGAAAATATAAACCACTTGCATATGCTAATACCAGCATTTTAGAGGATATTACACTTTATAAATGATGCGAGCGATCTAATCACCTTAATATGATGTTTATAGAAACTAGAATATCCACTGGTATACATGTTTTGGTTGATCAATGTGAGAAAATTTATGATTTGTTAACAACAATTGATGATTAATTCATCATTTCAGATAAGGCACTAGCAAGCACTATTATCATGAGGTTTTCATCCATGAGGCTTACTAATGTAAGGGATATGCGTGAGTACATCATGCAGATGAAAGATATTGTGGCTCAAATGAATAATCTTGAGCTTCAGATGTCAAAATTCTTTTTTATGCACTATATTATGAATACTTTCCCACAATAATATGAACCTTTTAACATATAGTATACCACATATAAAGATAAATGGTCAATCAATAAACTCATAACCATGTGTGTTCAAGAGGAAGGGAGGCTAATAATGGAACTACAAGAAAGTGTAAGCTGGCAACGTGGAGGAAGGACAAAACTTCAGCCAATAAAAAATGAAAATGTAAAATGCCTCCTTAAATTGATATTCAAAAGGAATCCACATGTTTCTTTTATTAAAAAAATGGCATATAATGAAGGAATACACTAAATTTCAAAGATAACATGAAAAGATCTAATCTCATTTGTTTGTTATAAATCTAACATGGTTAATGTTAATTATAACATATGGTGGATTGATTTTGGTTCTACAATCCATATTTCAAATACCTTGCAGGGTATGTAAAACCTAATGTAACTAGTTGGAAGTGAATAAAACATCTATTTGAGAAAACAAGAAGTGTTAACATGTGAAGGTTATAGGAACATGTTATTTAACTCTAAGTAATGATTTTGTTTTAGAGTTGAAAATGAATTTTTATGTTCTAAGTTTTTCTAGAAACATGACTTCAAGACTTGTACCTTTTGGTTATTTTATTAAGTTTTCATAAACTTTTAGTTTATTTTATATATCTGATTGTGTTGGAAATTGTATTTTATCTAATGGTTTTTATTGCAATAGTTTACAAAACAATACACTTATAGTTTAATACATGTTCATACTTGTTGTTACCTATTTTTGAACACACACACACCTATATAATAAAACAAAATACAATAAGAAATATATAAAGAAAGCCTAGAAGATTGATCAAAATTGGTGGTGAAGGACCAAGATAATAAGTGGAAAAGTTTGAGGACTAAAATTTATTAGATAGGTAAAATTAGCAACCCAATTCTGATTGATAAAAAGTCTTATTGGTGAAAATATTTTTATTTAGGGTAAAGAAATACAAATTTGGATAATTAGGAATCAATGAGAATTTTAGAAAGCTTAATTAATTTTATTAAGGACTTGTTTGCAAGAAAAATCAGTTTTGGAGTAAATTTTGGTGTAAATTGAAAGAAATTAAAGTTTAGGGATATAAATTAAACTTTAAAAGGTTTAATTAGTTAAATTAGGAGCCTAATCATAAAAATAAAGTACTTTAGAGGCCATTAAAGGATTTAATTTTATATTTTCAAGACTAAGAACCAACCAGTAAGTGGTCAGTTAAGGATGAAATTGAATAAATTGAAACTAATGACTTTTTTATAAAAGGCGTTGAATTCTAGGGCTAATATTTGAGTTTGACAAGGATGTAATTGTATGTAATAAAAAGTTAAAAAATAATTATGGGTGCAATTAAAAAAAATTAGAAAAATATATACCAAATTAAAATTGGTCAAATTTCAAATTAAAAAACTGTAATTTCTAGGGTTTAACCTAAACGACGTGTTGTTCATCCACTGTTCATCTCTTTTTTTGGCAATTTTGGATGATCAAGTGATCATGTTCAAACAAATGAATGTGACCTCTTCAACCATCTTAAAGGTTGTAACCTCCACCATCCAACTTAGAAACATGATTAGTACTTAAAAATATATTTTTTTTATCAAGGTTTTATGTCATCATTTTACACTTGAAGTATCAATAACTCCTTAACTAAAGCATGTTTTATAATAATATATATAATAATATAAGATACCTTTAATTTGTGGTAAATGTTCATTTTAAATGCAGACCTATCACATAAATGAAAGGATTGATTGATGAATTTAAGAACTGAAATTGAAAGGACAAAGAGATGACCAAACTTAGAAAAAAAATATCGGTGCAATCCAAACCGGAACACTGTTTAGTAATTGGGTTATATCTGGAGCTGTAGATCTCAGATTTAGGTCTACTTTATATGGATGGAAAGGTAAGACATATGCCTACAATTTTTATATGGATCTCAAGACTTAAAAAGTCATTTTCAAGTCCAAATTATAGCAAAGAAGTCTTAATCTATCTTCCAGCCCGAGCACTATTCAATGTTTGGCCCATATAGGGAGTTCTAAAAGTCCAAATGACCTCCATTTGTTTTCCTAAAAAGCTGAGATAATTTTCTACAACTTTCATGTTTTCAAGTGGCTCCAATTTTGACATTATCAA
>NW_011500365.1:122335-140665 GCF_000495115.2 Populus euphratica | reverse complement strand
CCTCCTTGTGGTTCGACCCCGGTCTTGTCGAGTTATTTATTACTTCGACACTCCTGCACTTGGGAGAAGACATCAATCTTTTTGTCATGTCAAAACACCCCTTCTATAACCCCATGCCTATGAAATTGGATATTCACACCTCAATTCTTTAACAGAAGCCTCCAATATCTTGTCCTCAATTAGCTTTCTTATATTTTTAGATTCTGAGTTGATTGATTTGGCACCTTCGAATGAATGAATATAAAGTTACGGACATCTAAATTAAGTAAGGCTGAATCCAAATAAAAAGTGTGTACCTACTCTACCAACTTTAGGTAGTTTTTTATTATATTTACACCAGAGTTGCTATAGTGACGCCTTAAAAGTGGTCTGCCCAATTAGCCTCTATTGTGACATCTATTTTTCAAAAAACCACATATTTTTTCATACGTTCACATTTAAAGCTTCTTAAAAGGATTATATTAATGGCTTTAAAGCCTCTATCTTAAGATTAAAAAACCAAAAATAGTTCATTGCCCTTTATGTCTAGCAAAACCACCAAGTACCTTAAAACCAAAATCACAATTATAAAACCAGCCTAGTATAAGATCTCCTAGCTATTAGCTTTTGTCCATAACTCTCTCACTTTGATAAAAAGGCTAAGTTTTGATCAATTTTTAAGTGATTCCACCAAAAAATCTAGAAAAAAACTATTTCTTTTAAAAATCAAAGGAGAAAGAGAGAGAAAGGAAAAATATAGGGATATAATTTGTTATTAAATCCTATTATAAAGGTGCAAGAACCTAACATAAAAGATCAATAAGCTTTGGAAAGAAAAGGAATGAAAGGGAAATAAGGACTAAAAAGGCTTTGTTTGGTTGATAACTTTTTTGGTTAAGGAATTTTTTACCTAAGTGGTTGCTTGGTAAACACATCGTTAGACCTATTTTAATAGTTTTGCTTTGAATAAAAAATATTTTTTGCCAAACAGAACCTAAATAAAATTCCAAAGAAAAATCTAAAAAATTTCAAGGATCAATTTAAAATTATTTGAGTCATTCACATGTTTTTTCAACAATTTTATTTAATATTGGGGTTATAAACTTATACTGTAAAATATTGACATGATATTAAAATACATGTTTTTCATCAAAATCTAAAAGACTTCCAAATTTTCAAAAAAAAATTTCTCTTTTCAAAAAAATACAAAAAAAAAGTGTTTTATTTGGTATGCATATGACCAAGTCTCTCAAAAAATAAAAATAAAAACCATATTTTTTCTTTAAAAAATATAAAAAATTACATGGTATGATTTAACATTTTTTTTCTATACACAAAAATTAAAAAATATCTTTGCATGAATTTTTAGATTTAATAACCAATTTATTGAATTCATGAGAACTTGGTCCATATTTCAAAAACCCTAATTTTTTTTAGAATTAATGGTCAATATTTTGATATAAATATTAGACCTACAAGTATATTGATATTTAAATACCAAGAGTTGATTAAAAAATTCTTAAATTTTTTTTTGGATATTCACCCATTTTAATTAGAAGTATTTTTCATCATAATATATGAATTGTGAAAAACTCTTTTTTTTTTTCATGATAGGTGAACCATGTCAAAGCACCTAAATAAATTTGTTCATACAAGAATTTATTTAGGTATACAAACCTATGATAAATTCAAAATACTATATTTATTCATGAGTATAAATCTTTGTTTTAAGACATAGACAAACCATCAATATTTTTAAAACACATCTAAGCCATACAATGCAACTTATCTTAGATAAGGTGTACTAAAGATGTTAATATATTTTCTAACTACAACTAGTTCCTTATCCTAAAATTTCATGTAAGACTAATCCATATGGGTTCTTAGTGACGTTGAACCATACAACAAAATGGTGACTCCTTGATCTCGACATCCCGCCACGCCGCGCGTGTATGTGTGACAACACTAACATTAAAAGATGTGTTATTAACGAGGATTCTTTTATTTTATAACACCAATGATTAAGACATATTTTCATAGAGAGAATTAAGATATTAGTAAATAATAAGATACCTAGTAATCTTGATTTTACTAATTTTAAAACTTATGTGGATTGCATTAAAGGAAAGCAAACCAACAAGTTAAACAAAGATGTCAATAGGAGTTCAAACTTATTAGAAATCATTAATAATGATATATGTAGTCCAGACATGAATTCACATGATCATAAATACTTTATCTCTTTTATAGATGATTACTCAAGATACATGTATCTTTACTTGTGTCATAACAAGAATAAAGCATTAGATGACTTTAAGATTTTAAGGCTAAAATAACGAGGAAAAAAATTATGGGAAACAAATTAAGATTCTAAGATTAGATAAAGGTGATAAATATTATAGATGATATATGAAAAGGGAAAAAATATGGGAAACAAATTAAGATTCTAAGGTGATAAATATTATAGATGATATATGAAGGATAAACAAACACCTAGTTCATTTACAAAGTTTTTTAAAAAGAATTAGATAATTGTCCAATACACTATGTCTGGTTCACCATATTATAATGGTGTAGTAGAAAGAAAAAAAACAAACATTATTTAACATAATGCGTAGTATGCTTAGTAACTCTATTCCATCTAAGTTCTTGTGGACTAAAGCATTAAGATAACATTATACATATGAAATCGAGTTCCAACCACGATTGTTCAAAAAATATCATTTGAGTTATTAAAAAGTTGAAAAACGAGTTTACAACATGTGCGTGTTTGGGGATGCCCATCTGAAGTAAATATTTATAATACATAAGAAAATAAGTTAGACCCATGAACCATTAATGAGTATTTCATTAGATATGTTGAAAGGTATAAAGGATACAAATTTTATTGTCCATCTCACAACATCAATATTATGGAATAAAAAAATACAATATTTTTTAAAAATGACTTGATCAATAGAAGCAATCAAGTCACAAATATAGTTTCCGAGAAAAATCATTCAGAATCATAATCTTTTCATATCAAGTGATAAATCGGTTATCTTCACAACATCTTCAATTACAAACCAGTGTTGAATAATCAATTATTGAAATTCCACAAGTTGTTGACAACATTCTAATAAATTAGGTAATTCAAGCATTGCCAAGAATTTTTAAACAACCAGTTAAACCAAATACTTTTCAAAAAGATGATGATACATCATTGAAAAATTTACTGGAATAAAGAGATCAATAATTTCTAATAGTTATGTTGCGCATCTATAAGAATCGGACTACAATTTTAGAGTTTAAAATGATTCTAAATTATTTTCACATTCTATAACTTACACAAAATTAGAATTCAAGGAAGAGATAGATTTTATGAAAAACAAAAGAGTTTGAGACTTTATTGAGTTGCCTAATAATACATAAGAGCCCTTGAATGTAAATGTATTTTTAAAATAAAATAAATTTATTAGATAAATATTAAAAGATATAAGGTAAGAATTGTTGCTAAGAAATTCACTCAATAAGAAGGAATTAAATGTATCATAGCTTAAAAGTACTAATTTTTTTAAAAAAAATTATAATTGTTTTTTATTAATAACAAGTAGTAAATTTTCATCTATTTATTTTTCAACATATCTAAATATAAATTGTTTTAAAAACATATTTATATCTGTAAACAGAATATATGTATCCCTTACGCTGTCCTATAAACAGGATATATGTATCCCTTGTGCTGTCGTATAAACAGAATATTCGTATAGTCGTGGCTTTGATCTCCTTGTCCATGTGCCTTGAATATTTATAGTATAGCTAGCAAGCAGTCCATAAGTGTTCCTTGTCAAGCTTAATCTCTCTCTCTTTGAAAAAACTATCAGCCAGCAGTTATGGGGAACTGTCTTTCCTCGAAACAATCTGCAATAAGTAGTAAAGTTGTCTCCAAGAAACAAAAAGTATTGCCAATTGATGCCTCTTTCAAGTTTCCTGCTCCGTTACCATCTTGGCCACCAGGCAGGTTCCTTTTTCTTTTTCCTTTCTGGTCCATCTTGCCTTCCTTAATGCTGTCGCACTGTTTATATTGTCCTGCAATCTTGTTTGTTTTATTTTTCTGCTTAATGAGAAATACATACGCACGCACGCTAATGATACATGAACAGGTGGTGGTTTTGGGAGTGGAATCATTGATCTAGGCGATGGATTACAAGTGTGCCAGATATCATCTTTCAACAAAGTCTGGGCCACCCATGAAGGAGGACCAGATGATCTTGGTGCTTCCTTCTTTGAACCCTCACAATTGCCACAAGGTTTCTCTATGCTTGGCTGCTACAGCCAACCCAATAATAGGCCGCTCTATGGATGGGTTCTTGCAGGGAGAGACGAGACAGGCTCGGCCTTGAAGCAACCGATTGATTATACTCTGGTTTGGAGCAGTGAGTCTTTGCAAATCAAGCAAGACGGCGTTGGCTACATTTGGCTACCTACTCCTCCCGATGGTTACAAAGCTCTTGGCCATGTCGTCACCAATTCTCCTCAGAAGCCTCCCCTTGGAAAAATCCGCTGTGTCCGGTCTGACCTCACCGACCAATGCGAGTTTGACTCTTGGGTATGGGGACTAGGTAAGGAGAGCGATCTAAATGGCTTCAATGTTTTCAGTCTGTTTCCTAGCAATAGAGGGACACAAGCTATGGGTGTCTGTGTAGGAACATTTGTAGCCCAAAAAACTACCACTGCTCCTGTTTCTCTATCTTGTTTGAAGAATGCCGTGTCTAATCTGTCTTGTATGCCTAACCTAGACCAAATTAAAGCAATCTTTCAGGCATATTCTCCTTGGATATATTTTCATCCTGATGAAGAATACCTTCCTTCTTCAGTGGAGTGGTATTTTGTAAATGGGGCATTACTATATGAAAGAGGCGAGGAGTCCAAACCTGTCCCAATCGAGTCCAATGGTTCGAACCTTCCCCAAGGGGGTTCAAATGATGGTGCATATTGGCTGGATCTTCCTGTGGAGGAAGGGGCCAAAGATAGGGTAAAGAAAGGAGATTTACAAGACTCACGAGTCTATCTACATATAAAGCCAATGTTCGGTGCCACATTCACTGATATAGCTGTGTGGGTGTTCTACCCTTTCAATGGTCCTTCTAAGGCTAAAGTTGAATTCATAAATATTCCATTGGGAAAGATAGGAGAACATGTTGGTGACTGGGAGCATTTGACCTTGAGGATCAGCAATTTTAATGGAGAGTTATTGAGCATCTATTTTTCGGAGCACAGTGGGGGAATATGGGTCAATTCTTCAGAACTTGAGTTTCAAAACGGCAACAAAGCTGTGACCTACTCATCCTTACATGGCCATGCCATGTATGCCAAGCCAGGTCTCGTCTTACAAGGGAGTGGGAATATAGGAATTAGGAATGATACAGCTAAAAGCAAGAAATTCATAGATACAGGAACAAATTCCTTGGTGGTGGCAGCTGAGTATCTGGGCATGGCCATCACGGAACCACCATGGCTCAACTATTTCAGGAAATGGGGTCCAAAACTTACCTACGACATTGCGGAAGAGATCAAGAAGGTGGAGAAACTATTGCCTGGAAAACTCAAATCTGCCTTTGACAAGTTCGTCAGGAGTCTACCAAATGAAGTGCTTGGGGAAGAAGGGCCAACAGGACCCAAACTAAAAAGAAATTGGACTGGAGATGAAGTTTGAAGATGGCCAATTACATGCCATGATTAAGCTTGAAATTCTTTCTTTCCTTTTGTTTTTTTAGTTTTAGCTTTTATCGCCTTCGATATTTGCACCAAAGAATAATCAGGCGCTTTGATAAATTCATTAATAAAAGAAATCCCGATTTGTAGAGTGATGGTTCTGTTCCTGAGTCCTGACCCTTATCATACTTTAGATAATTAGTGCGCTGTGTTGCCGGCGGATAATTTTTGTTCAACGTAAACAAATTATTCAATTGTTATTAACGTGTTTTGTTATAAAAAAGTTTTAATTATAATTTAAAATATAATATATATTAAACAATATTTTTTAAATATCAATAATATAATAAATGATTTTTTTAACTATTAAGATTGCATTATATTGAATTAACTCAAGTTAATATATTAAATGTACAATCTAAACCATACAACCATAATAACTTAATAGAAAAAATAAAAAATATATATAAAAGTTAATTACTAAACAAAAAAATAAAAAAAATAAAAAAAATAAAAAACTACTAGAGTTAACACATGTAAACATTCATAATCTGTAAATCATACGAGTATGAAAACCATAATAACAATATAGAAAATAAATAAATTAAAAAATTAGAATGATAACAATATACAACGTAAGTTAAAAAAAAATAGAAAGCTCAATTTTTAATCAATTCAATATTAAAAACTAAAATAAAAAATTAATTAAATAAAAAAATTTAAGTCAATCAAAGCTAACCTATCAACTCACGATTTAAGTCATGAAATCAAGATAATTTTATAAAACAATACATAAAAAAAGCTACGAAGCTCTATCTTTCAACAGATTCACTATTAAATGTTGAAATTAAAAAAAAATTAAAACTCTAGAATAACTCCACATAAAAAAATCAGAATCAACTAAATCAGGACTAATTAAACTTAGATTATTCTATTAAGTTCATAACTTAAATCATAATTATAAAATTAAAATAAATTCATAAAAATAAATTAGTTAACCGAACTTCTAGCAAGTCTCTATTGTGTTGTACCTAATTAACTCTAGGATCAACTTTGGGATCAACCGACACTCGAATATATGATTATGTTTGTTTTTGTATTTTAAAAATATTTTAAAAAAAATTCAATTTTTTTATTTACTTCAAAATAATATTTTTTTTTGTGTTTTCAGATTATTATTTTATTTAAAATAATTTATGAAATGTTAATCATTATTATTTTAATTTCTTCATCTCTTATTTTTTCTATTTTTTAGATTTGATTTCTATTATTTTTATTATTATTTATTTTATTTGAGATAATTTATAAAATTATATATTTTTTCAATTTCATTGTCATTTAACTTTTTAATTTGTAAATTTTTTTCCTCATTATTTTAATAAATTTAAGAAAAATAAAACGTTAATAAGTTATTTTCCAACTCATTTTTCATAATATAACCAAATATTAAAAAGTATTTTCTAACATATTTTCCATTAGATTCACTCATTATTAAAAATAAAAAGTAATTCATTTTTTTAAAATTTATTTTTTAAATAAAATTAATTTTCAGCAAACAAACTGTCCAAGACTTAGATTTTTTTATTGTTAGTACATGTCAGGTTAAAAAATAAAATTAATTTTGATTAACTTGAAATTATTATTTTTTAATTTTTTATTAAACAAAATTGTTTTGATGTGCTTAGGTTTATCCGTTTAAAAAACAAAATCAATTGACTTTGAAATATTTATTTATTTATTTTTAAAGTAAAATTATTATTTTTTCTCAAATATTTTGAATAGAAGATAATTTTGGGCACAGAATTTAATGACTAATTATGATATGCATGGCTAATTCTCAGATGGATTTATAAACAGTATTGCTTTTATAGGTAGTTATTAATGAAAACGCCGTCGTCTTGCAGCTTCTCCAACTCCTCCGTTAACAGAAGCGCCCTGCTCCTAACACCCTCTAAAACCCTCGAATCCAACCAGCCAGCTGGCTTTTTCACCTTCACAGAAGGAACGAGGAGCAGAGCAGCAGAGAAATGGGAACATCAGTGCAAGTGACACCCCTAAGCGGTGTATACAACGAAAATCCACTCTCTTACTTAGTCTCCATCGACGGTTTCAATTTCTTAATCGATTGCGGTTGGAACGATCACTTCGACCCCTCTCTTCTTCAACCTCTCTCTAAAGTTGCTTCCAAAATCGATGCAGTCCTGTTATCTTACGGCGACATGCTTCACTTAGGCGCGTTGCCTTTTGCTATGAAACAATTCGGACTCAACGCTCCTGTTTTTTCCACTGAACCTGTTTATCGATTAGGTCTTCTCACCATGTACGACCAGTCTTTCTCTCGCAAGGTCAGTTTTACTCATTTTCAGTTTTATTTTATTATGGTAGCTGTATTTGTTGCTAATTTTTCATTTTAATTGCATTGCAGGCGGTTTCGGAGTTTGATTTGTTTAGTTTAGATGATATTGATTCTGCTTTCCAGAATTTTACTAGGCTTACGTACTCTCAAAATCATCATCTTTCTGGTGCGTACTTATTTTTATTTTTTTTTATTTTTGTTTAATTTTTACTAAAATGTGTGCAATTCTGATGGTTTTAGGGAAGGGAGAGGGGATTGTTATTGCGCCGCATGTGGCAGGACATTTACTGGGAGGAACTGTGTGGAAGATAACGAAAGATGGAGAGGATGTTGTTTATGCTGTTGATTTCAATCATCGAAAAGAAAGGTAGGTATGGTGGAAAATTAGTGCAATGAAATGATGGAAAAAGGGAATGTAATTATTGGTGTGGTTGTTGATTACCAGGCATTTGAATGGAACTGTTTTGGAGTCGTTCTACCGGCCTGCTGTTCTGATAACTGATGCTTATAATGCTTTAAATAGTCAGCCTTCTAGACAGCAAAGAGACAAACAATTCCTTGGTATTTTATCTTTCTGGTTTGTTGACAGTTGAAGTTTTATTCTTCGTGACGATAATTAATATTTCCCAACCATGATTGCTTTCTTTTCCCCCTTAATTGTGCTGTGAAGAAAGAAAATAAATATTTGCTTGTAGGTAACTGCCCAAAAGCATGGTTCAACTATTTCTTATGTTTGTTTCTCTGTAATTGACTTAGAGACTATTTTAAAGACACTAGAAGGTGGTGGAAATGTATTACTACCTGTTGATTCTGCTGGCCGAGTTTTGGAACTTCTACTAATATTGGAACAGGTTAGTGAGGAGATGAAACTGGTACTGGTTTTGTTATAGCTGACCGTATTACATTCATAAAGTTTGAGTCTTAATGTAAATTGCAGTTCTGGGGACAACGGTTTTTGAACTATCCCATATTCTTTCTCTCATATGTTTCATCAAGCACCATTGATTACATCAAAAGTTTCCTGGAGTGGATGAGTGATTCAATTGCAAAGTCTTTTGAAACTTCACGTGATAATGCTTTTCTTCTGAAGTAAGTGGTTTGTTCATGTATTCCACAACTTAAGTCTATTTGGCTTCCACTTTGTCCTTGATTTTCAAATCTATTTTGCAACTTAGGCTTTACTAATAATATATCTAGCTCTGCTCTGGCTTAGCTCACTGTTGGTATATTTTATTAACTATTCATCTTAGGTGATTTTATGACCAAAATTTGCAGACATGTGACACTTCTGATAAGCAAGGACGAATTAGATAATGCTTCTACTGGTCCAAAGGTTAGACATGCAGTAGCTTGGAGGGTAAATGATATTAATGTTTTCTATTATTTTCAATGATGTTGACTTGGAACACCTCAATTAGGTTGTTCTAGCATCTGTGGCTAGTTTGGAAGCAGGTTTTTCTCATGATATATTTGCTGAATGGGCGGCTGATGTCAAGAATCTTGTGCTCTTTACAGAAAGGGGCCAGGTATGAATGTTCTTGATGTCTTTCAGTGTTGCAATCATTGTGAATGTTAACATTTTCATTATTTGTTGTGCATGCTACTCATCTGCATTAGTTCTGTTTCTGAGGCTTGGGCACGATATAGGCATAGTTGATTTTCAATTTTCTCCATAGAGTGCATACCCTAAGAACTGGCTGTACACATGTAGTTTGGCACGCTAGCTCGCATGCTTCAGGCAGATCCACCTCCAAAGGCTGTCAAAATGACCATGTCAAGGAGGGTTCCCCTGGTCGGGGATGAGTTAATTGCTTATGAAGAAGAGCAAAAGCGGTTGAAAAGGGAAGAGGAACTCAAAGCTAGTCTGATCAAAGAGGAGGAATCAAAAGTGTCTCATGGGCCTGACAACAATTTGAGTGATCCAATGGTCATTGATTCTGGCAACACACATTCTCCACTGGATGGTACTCTTCTTCCAGTTTATGATAAAGCACTGCTGTGATTTCCTTCAGTTGCACCGTTATCTCATGCACTACTAAATCCTTTGAGTGTACTTTGCAGTGGTTGGTTCACGTGGGAGTGGACACCGGGACATCTTAATAGATGGATTTGTTCCCCCATCCACCAGTGTTGCTCCAATGTTTCCATTCTATGAGAATAGCTTAGAGTGGGATGAATTTGGCGAAGTCATAAATCCTGATGATTATGTAGTTCAGGATGAAGACATGGACCAAGCAGCTATGCATGTGAGTTCCTTTCAAGTGTAGAACATCTGCATTCTTGGTTGCTTTATCTGTGATTTTCAGCTATGGAGAGTCCTCATCTGCTGAAGATGATAGTTTTACTTCTATCTTTTATCTCCTTCAGTCGTTAAAATTGTTGCTATATTATCTACTACTTCATCTTTCGTCACAGGTTGGTGGGGATATTGATGGAAAACTTGATGAAGGGTCTGCTAGTTTGATACTTGATACAAAGCCATCAAAAGTTGTCTCGAATGAACTCACAGTAAGTTAATTATGGGTGGAGCTATCTGTGAATAGGTTTTGTTGGTTCTTTCCAATAGGATGAGGAAAGGTTTTCATATTGCTGAATCTTTGTTCTTCAATGGTAAACAGGTGCAAGTGAAGTGTTCATTGATTTATATGGACTATGAAGGGCGTTCTGATGGACGCTCAATTAAATCCATTCTCACCCATGTGGCACCCTTGAAGCTTGTAAGAAAACCGCTTGGAAATTTATATAATTTAACATGTAAATCAAAATATATGATTTAATAGCAGGTTTGGAAATTCTTTTCGTTTGTGTTATAGTTTTTGTTGTAGCAAGTGGCTTAGCAATAGGATTTTTCTTGGGTTGTTAGCATGGATCTTGTGAATGACTTTTGTTTGTTCTACTTTGCTTGCGATTGTATTGTGCTTATTGGCTCAATATGCATGCATAAGCATAAGAGTCACAGTCTTATTCAAAGTGGATGGACAGTACTTTTTCTCAAGCATTCGGAACTTCACCAAGTCCAGAGTGTTCTTTTCTTTTTTGCCTTTTGGGTTGAAGTCAGAAGCCAAGTAGCTTCAAAATGCCTTTGAAGTTGGATTTTCCTGTTTAAGGTCCATTTATATGGGTGGATCAACCCCAACAATTTTATTATGCACAAAACATGGCACTTTTAAGGATTCTATGTGGAGGAGATCCTTACTGAAATAATTAACCACATGGGCTTTATCTTTTTCCTTGGAGGTTATGGTGCATGGATCAGCTGAGGCCACGGAACACTTGAAGCAGCATTTCCTAAATATAAAGAATGTCCAGGTTTATGCTCCCCAAATTGAAGAGACAATTGATGTTACCTCTGATTTGTGTGCTTACAAGGTACGAATGCAGGAATACTTTGATTCCTACAAGAACATTTATTATAAATGACCAGCCTTCATTTTTCTTTTGCCATCCATTGTGACATACAGGTGCAACTTTCAGAGAAGCTGATGAGTAATGTGCTGTTTAAAAAGGTATCATCTCAGCGTACCAACATTTATGATGTTCAACAGCATTTATTTATCTGCATGTACCACTAATTGTGACTGACATAATTTGCAATTTCAGTTGGGAGACTATGAAGTAGCGTGGGTTGATGCTGAGGTAGGGAAGACAGAGAATGGTATGCTGTCATTACTGCCCATCTCATCTCCAGCCCCTCCACATAAATCTGTTCTTGTTGGTGACTTGAAAATGGCGGATTTCAAGCAGTTTCTAGCCAGCAAGGGCGTTCAGGTACTCTTTTTGCCCTTTTCTATTGTACAAGAAAACTTAGCAAGGAACACATCAATGAGTACTTATATAAAAAGATTGATGAGTGATAATCTTTACAGGTGGAATTTGCTGGTGGGGCATTGCGATGTGGAGAGTACGTGACACTGCGTAAAGTTGGGAATCCAAGCCAAAAGGTGAGTCATTATATTTGCGCGTGTCTTCTGCTTTGTGAATGAAGCAGAGAGCACGTACATCAGTTTCTTGGAAATCCTTTTACTTACTTGATGCTTTTTTTTTGGTAGGGTGGCGCTTCTGGCACTCAACAAATTATAATTGAAGGTCCTTTATGTGAAGATTATTATAAGATACGTGAGTATCTATATTCACAGTTTTATCTGCTTTAATTGAAAATTTAATGTTGTAAATGTTTTTAATTTCATATTTTGTTGTACAATTCCTTGTATTTGTTTTGGAAGTCATGCTTTGAATGTTCAACTTCAGGTAATTTCACTTTTAGCTGACTTGTACTCCTTTTCTTCTGCATTTTTTGGGAAATGCTCTGCGCACTCTTTTTATTAGTTTCTTAAATCACGTTTTTAAGTTTGAGTTTTATGAAAGTGGTAATCGATTTTCTGATTTTTTAGATTCGCAATTGTTCTGTATGTTGAACAAATCATCCTTCTTTACTAATATGCATTCGGATTACAGAGATTTTAGGATCTTTATATCCTTGCTTCGGATGGATTTCTGGATTGCCGTCTCGGTCTCCGTTTAGTCCTCTTCTCATCTAACAATCAAACAATAATATAATATTTGTCGTTTTTTCTTCTTCCTTCTTACGGTAATCCTTTATTATCTCCTTCAGTAGTCATCCATTGCCAGGACTAAGGATTGGAAAATAGGTCTCCTATTCTCCATCAGCAACAATTACCTTATGATCGCAACCATAATATCAACAATTTACCATTGCAATTACAAACTCATTTTAGTACAAAGTTGGTTTGTGGGGTTCGTAAGTGTCCATCCTAAAACTCTAAAACCATTATTTTAGGAGACGCCATTTTAAAGCTTTTTTAAGTGTTTTCCCCCTTTTTTCTTACATCATTTGCTATCTCTATTTCACTAGTTATTTTAACTAAATGAACCTAGACCAATTAGTTATAGCTACTGCAATCACCCAACCTCTTAACCACCTTTACGAATATATATGTGTGAATTTTTCACTGTAGCATTAAATATAGTTTATCGTGGATTACTAAAATAAAATTAATTTGTATTCCCTTGAGTTGAAAAAAAAAAAAAAGCCTTGGTTGTGAGGGTAGTTTTGTCTTTTCTAAAGGTCCATAGGTCATTAAAAAATTATCCAGGGGTACATTAAGCTTTTCAAAATCTTTTGCACAATGAAATCACGAATCACCTCCAAGTTCAACAACATATAGAACTATTAACAAAGGGTTATTTGGCCCTTTTCAAATTGTAAAAATACTTATTTACCTATTGGGTTAAAAAATTAGAGACGTTGATCAAAGGTTTTTTGGGTTTTTCACTTCTTAGATTACAATAAAAATATGTTTTTACCCTTAGAAAAAACAAAAAACAAGGCATGCTTCCAGGGGCATCTATGTCTTTTAACACATTTATTTTTTAATTCTCAAGCTCATGGAGGGCATTTTGGTATTTTTAACTTAAAAAATACTATTTTATTTGAAAAAAATTATTGGCGTGTGCTCACTGTATATCAGTACATGGGTGGTGTTTGCATTCTTTGTGTGACATGTGCGATGTCTTTCGGTAATCAAACCTGCCTTTCCATTATGTCTTTAGAAGTGCCACCATGTTCTCTTCTCTTCCTGGAGATATTGCACGTGGCTGTGGATGATGAATGGTTTATAATTAGTGGTTGGCTGAAGATATTGCACATTTCGGTAATCAAACCTGCCTTTCTGTTAGTTTTTTTTTTGTTTTTCTTTTCTCTCTCTTTCAAAAAAAATACAAGTCTATTATCTTAATTTTCAAAAAAAATTATTGCTTATTTTCATCATTAACCCTTTTATAAAAGTTTTTTTTTATGTTTTTTGAAGATATTGCACATGGCTGTGGATGATGAGTGGTTTATAACTAGTGCTTGTTTTTTTATTTGTTTTTTTTTCTCTCTCTTTCAAAGAAAATACAAGTCTATTATCTTAATTTAAAAAAAAAATATTGCTTATTTTCATCATTAAGCCTTTTATAAAAGTTTTTTTTTATGTTTTCAAATTAATTCTTAAGTTACAATTTGAAATATGTTGTTTTTTCCAAGTTGGTGCTTATCTTTAATTTT
Source organism: Populus euphratica (assembly GCF_000495115.2). Classification (NCBI taxonomy): domain Eukaryota; kingdom Viridiplantae; phylum Streptophyta; class Magnoliopsida; order Malpighiales; family Salicaceae; genus Populus; species Populus euphratica. Next base: position 126,569 of record NW_011500365.1, on the reverse strand, counting down.
TTATTCTCTCTTGACTCTTTTATTAAATTTTTATTGGTTTTTAATTTCATTCTTTAATCAAAGTTTATATTGTTTTATTTTTTTAAACTTAACCCTCATTCTTTTGAATTTTTTTTGTTAAAGTTTTTTTCTTTTCAATTTAATCCTCTAATTTTATTTTTTATGCCCTCTAATTATTTTTTATTTTGATTTTCACCCTCATTTTCTTAATTATGCTTTTTTTTATGATTGATTTGCTTTTGGTTTATATTTGATTTATTGATAATTGAGTTTTTTGGATTTTTTTTTAATCTGTGATGCTTCCAATGTAATAACAAGAATAATGAGTTTGGAAAGTTAATGCGATTCAACAACTTATATTTTCTCTTTTTTTTTTATAATTTTATCATTCTATATTATATTTTGAAAAAATATTGATTTTATAATTATTTTTAATTTTTTTATTGGTTTATTTCGGTTTCATGATTTAGGTCATATGTTTTGTAAGCTTTTTTTGAATAGAGGTTTGTTTTTTCAAAAAACAAAAAAAATGTTTTGTTTGTATTTAATTCTTGAATAATTATTTTTATTTTATATATATGACTCTTATTTTATAAAAAAATATTTATTTTAAAATAATATTTTTAACATGTTTGACTTTGCATAAGGTATATTTTTTATTTTATTTAATATATTTATTTTTATTTCTATTATATCTTTTATTGATTTTATTAAACAAATTTAGTAGACATTAAAGTGAATATTTTATTTTAAGAGATTAAATATTTTAATCTACTTCTATTTATTTTTTTAGTTTTTTTTAAAGTTAATGTTAACTATTTTATTTATTTATTTACATAAACTTTTCAATATATATTTTAAAATTTTTTATACAAAAAATTATGTCAAAATAGTTTATATATTTAAATTTTGTTTTTAAAAAAATTTATAACCTGCCGCAAAACACTGGTTGTGGATCTGCAATAATAAATTCCTGTAAGGACAATTGACTTCTTGACCAACTGAAACTGCCCTGTCTCCAAATAATGGAGAGCGCTGTGAGGTCTTTAAATGATTGTCCAAATCGAGATGGCTTCGATTGAACTTAACGAGGGAGTCAATAGAGTGGAGTTAATGTACTAAACAATAAGTGAGGGCTTTTTGTGCGTTATATTTTTTTTTAATTATTTCTCTTCTGAAGTAATATCGAAATTTTTGAAAGATATTTTTGGAAAATTTAAATATATTAATTTGAAAAATAAAAAATTATTTTAATATATTATCAATTAAAATTATTTTAAAAAATGCATTCCATCCTAATACTACACACGTAATAAAACCTAAACATAACTGATATTTAAATGTTGTATATAGTTAATACCTCATGATAAAAAAAAATAAAAAAAAAACGCAAACAAATTTAGTTGAAAGAACGAATTTTAAAATATTTTTTTATCATTTCAAAACACAAATAACAGACTTAATAATTTATATATTCTCTAGCATTCCACCCACACACCTATGCATCATTGAGTGTGACGGACAAACCACCTCTACCACTAATTCTCAACTGTCAACAAAATATTATAACCTTAAAGGTATAATTGGCAGAACGGATAAATCATGCACAAAATTAAAAATATATAATTTTGTCATAGTAATTTCAGCTGAGACGAACGGCACGTAATTTGTCTGGAAAAATAATATGCAATTTCACCATCAACAACATCCCAACACGTCGTCCATCTAAATTAATCCCAGCTGTAGCTATATCATGTAAACATCTCCTTCTTCCTCTTGTAGACTGGAACTTACCCATATGTGTGTGTCTCAATCTCTTTCTCTCTCACTGAAAGATCATATATTAAGGTTCAAGTTAGCTAAAGCTTCTTTGCATTTGGCTGCAGTCTGTATCTGTGTGTAGAAAGATCATCTCTTCCAGAATCTTGCAATATTATTGAAGTGAAGGAATGAAGGGAAGAGAGTGAGAATCAACATTTTCTTGATTTCGCTTGATAAATTAATGAATGTATCTTCAGTTTTCCTCTCGACTCTGTTTAAACCAACTTGCATGCACATTAAGCAAAAAAAAAAAAAGCAATGATTTTCGTTGTTTTCAATGGAGGAGTTCATAATAAAACAAGTGTATTTATGTTCGCTGAAATTCATTAAATACATAGTTAGAAACTATTTTTCGATGACAAAGACCATCTTTGAATCACCTAATGTGTAAACCAAGATCAAACCATTTTCTTGAGTGCTTTTGAGAGTGCAATCTATACATCGATTTAGTTACTCCTTTAGAAAAGGAAAAATAAACATTTTTTTAAATATTAAATTAATTTTTTTTTTAAATAAAACATACTTTCTTCATAACCAAATCAATCATTAGCTAAAAAGTTAAGATGCATTGCTTTTGCCTCACTAGGAAGAAAGATATCTAGCCAATTAATATAGTGTGATCCATTGAAATTGATAGCATAATATTCAAAGTTTGTTTTTAATTAGCATAATATTTTGTGATCAACATAATCATCAAAGTATTTTTGGCATATATAATTTCTCGATTTTTAGGCCAATTCATTCCATTTTCTTTCTTTTATTTTTCTTTTCAAATATTACGCATGTCTTGGTTGTTTTTGTTTTCCTAACCTTATTATAACAAGTTGAATCCTTGCACTCTTCCTAGAATATATCTTCACGGTGCACCTAATTTGGTTAAGCAGCCCTTGATTATGGCTCATAGACAATATCATGCAGCAATCGCAACCACAAAAATACTGTTTTTTTCCCCTTTCCAAACTGCCACGTCAATAGACACGCCATCGGCCACGCTAGCTCTGCCACATCACCCAAAATCCACCTGGGACTGCCATATCAGATTTGATGGACCTCATATGTCCTATGTGGCTAACACGTCATCACAGCCACGTCAGCTCCTTGGGTTTTGATCCAGTGTGGCGCAACGACTATTCCTCCTGCCATGTGGCGTCATCTTCAGCATCCAGTGATCCCAAAGTTTGATTGTTTAAATCTGAGCCATCCGAAGTCCAATTTGGGTGATCTCAGTGTCGTTTCTAACATTTTTGATCATTCCAGACACATCTGTAAGGTCAGAGTTTGCAGATTTGATGCCAAGAAAGAGTAAAAATGGCTGATGAAATAAAGGCTACAGGAATTGAAAAATTTGATGGAACTGATTTTAGATATTGGAAAATGAAAATTGAAGACCAATCTTGACGAATCTAAGCACTGGTAGTCTCGCCAGAAGTTGAGAAATCAGGTATACAATAAAGATACCCCAGATCACTTGTAAAGGAAAACCACAACAAAGCTAGCAAATGGTTGTATATACGAAAAGACAGTATGATGGATAGATATGGCTTAAGAAGTTCTGGCTAGGAAATTGGGTTTTAAGCGGGACCGTTGTGACCCCTCCAATCTTTCCTGGGAACTTGCTTAGTGGAAGGATTATCCATACGGTACTATTTTCGTATATGTGACAGTTTGTTATGAAACTATTGAAGACTAGCAGGATGACGACACAAAGGAACAATTGGGTTCCATATGATTAAGGATCTGATGAAGTGGTGATTTCTCTAAGAAAGTTAGATTCAGTGACTGTAATTTCTCGAAGGGAGAATTGATGAAGACCCTGATAATGGAAGAGAAATACAGCAAAGGGATAAAAATTGACACCCTATTTTGACTTGGATAGATGTTGTGACAGGATGAACTATTGTCAAACATAAGCAAGGAATAAGGAGAAATCTGGAGAACAGAAAATGCACGAGGACACATGGAGATTGTGCAGGAGTACCTAGAAGATCCAACGAGGTACTATAATGAGACAATAAAGTGCAAGGAGAAAAAGAGTTCCCAGATGAAGCTCAAAGCAGAGACTGTGTGAAAAAGTTGTACAACAGGAAGTCTCTTGTGCTCTTGATAAAGGCAACAAGTGAGGACATTTTCAATACATGCAAGGATGGAAAGATGAGCTGTTGCAGATGCACCTAATTGAGGGGGTGCAAACGCCTATGATAAAAGGCGGACCACCTATGATGAAAGGCGAAGACACTAATGAGAGTTGGTGTAGGTGGAGTTGTTAAGTGCAATGATGAAAGATGTAGAAGCTCCAAACATAGAAATCGAGGTGGAGGATTGCGAGGAGTATACCACAACTTTCTCTTTCTAGGTAATCAGTGGCAAATAATTTATGAAGCCACTTTGAAGCATCTCAGCTGAAGGAGGATAC
>NW_011500365.1:120456-121803 GCF_000495115.2 Populus euphratica | reverse complement strand
TCCACACGTTAACTTAGTCAGCAATTAGCTCCTGATTCTTTTGTTGTATCTTGTCATATATCTTGTCATATAATCTTTGCTAGGTAAAGTTATGGCTTCCTTCCTAGCAACATCAATTAATCAAGCTGATGAGCCTCGAGGAGATTCATCCCAACCACCAGATCCTTTGTGTCTTGATCATGGAAGATATTTGCTCCATCAGTAAACGATGATGTCATTATGTATGATGTGCAGAACACGGTCAGAGTGAGGACAGAACCAGTGGAGGAGGAGGGTGTGGAGAATAGTGGAAGATTAGTGCAGCCTGGCGCAGGAGCTAGATCTTCTATAAGCCTTAAATACAACACAAGTGAGACTAGAGGAGTTCCATTACCTACCAGCTCTAAGAAGCTGGTGGGTCGAGCATTTGAAGAGAATAGAAGGTGACATAGTATTTGTTAATGGATGATGAAGTCTCGGCCATTAGTATTTATGGTGTTAGGTTGGTTGCCATTTAATGTAAGGCACCAACCATTGACAATTGAATATTGATAGCCATCATTGTTGAATGAGTTAGAGTTGGTGGCCACCAATATTGACAACAAAGCAAGAAGAGCCTCCATGAATGCCTATAAATAGAGGTATATGTTAGAGAGCAAAAATGTGAAGAGTTTTGTGAGAATGTGAAGAGAGTAGAGAGAAAGAGAGAGTTGCAATGGCAGCAGCCTTGCTACCATTGCAGCAGCTGCAAGTCCAGCAAAAAGAGCTAGGAGTAGAGTAAAGAGAATTGATCTTTCTCCTCCATGTATTTGTTTTGTATTCTTTCTCTAATCTCTAATAATATAGACTCTCTCCCATGGATGTAGGCGGTTTTTCCAAACCACGTAAATATTGTGTCAGTGTGCTTGGCCTCCTATGAGCAAATATCAATACATCACTGGTCGGAATTCCCAATAATGAGTATCAGAGCACATAGTTTAAAGTGGTGTCTGATTTTGCTAAAAAATAAAACATGTCAAAATTGTGTTTTGACCATATCACTGTGTAGAGGAGGAAGAGACGAAGCCACTGGTGAAAACCGCGTCGAAATCGGACGTCGGAAACCGTTTCATGCAAATTAAACCGCCACGTTAGCAGTTCTGCACAGTCATCAGACACGTCACCTGACACATCAGCACTCTGACAAGTCAAACTACCACGCCAACAATCACGCCATCGGCCACGTCAGCTCTGCCATGTCACCCAAGAATCCACTTGGGACTGCCATGTCAGATTTGGTTGACCCTATTTCTCCTACGTGGCTGACACGCCATCACAGCCACGTCAGCTCCCTGGGTTTTGATCTAGTGTGGCGCATCGACTATTCCT
>NW_011500365.1:95802-120413 GCF_000495115.2 Populus euphratica | reverse complement strand
GGCTGCCACGTGGCATCATCTACAGCGTCTAGTGATCCTATAGTTTGATTGTTTAAATCTGAGCCATCCAAAGTCCGATATGGGTGATCTCAGTATCTTTTCCAACTTTTTTGGCCATTCCGGACACATCTGTAAGGTCAGATTTTGCATATTCAAAGCCGAGAAAGAGTAAAAATGACTGATGAAATAAAGGTTGCGGGAATTGAAAAATTTGATGGAACTGATTTTGGATATTGGAAAATGAAAATTGAAGACCAATCTTGACGAATCTAAGCACTAGTAGTCTCGCCAGATGTTGAGAAATTAGGTATAAAACAAGGATACCCCAGATCACTTGTAAAGGAAAGTCGCGACAAAGCTAGCAAATGGTTGTATATACGAAAAGACAGTACGATGGATAGATATGGCCTAAGAAGTTCTGGCTAGGAGATTGGGTTTTAAGCGGGACTGTTGTGACCCCTCCAATCTTTCCTAGGAACTTGCTTAGTGGAAGGATTATCCATACGGTACTATTTTCATATATGTGACAGTTTGTTGTGAAACTATTGAAGACTAGCAGGATGACGGCACAAAGGAACAGTTGGGTTTCGTATAATCAAGGATCTGATGAAGTGGTGATTTCTCCAAGGAAGTTAGATTTGGTGACTGTAATTTCTCGAGGGGAGAATTGATGAAGACCCTGATAATGGAATAGAAATACAGCAAAGGGATAAAGATTGGCACCCTATTTTGACTTGGATAGATATTGTGACAGGATGAGCTGCTGTCAAACATAAACAAGAAATAGGGAGAAATCTGGAGAACCAAAATTGCACGAGAGCACACGAAGATTGTGTAGGAGTACCCGGAGGATCCAACGAGGTACTATAATGAGACAACAGGTGCAAGGAGAGGAAGAGTTCCCAAATGAAGCTTAGAGCAGAGACTATGAACAAGTTGTACAACAAGAAGTCTCTTGTGCTCTTGATAAAGGTGATAGATGAGGACCTTTCAATGCATGCAAGGATAGAAGGATGAGTTGTTGCAGATGCATCTAATTGAGGAGGTGCAAACACTTGTGATAAAAGGCGACCGCCTATGACGAAAGGTGAAGACACCAAAGAGAGTTGGTATAGGTGGAGCTGTCAAGTGCAATGATGAAAGATGTAGAAGCTCCAAACATAGAAATCGAGGTGGAGGATTGCAAGGAGTATACCACAACTTTCTCTTTCTATGTAATCAGTGGCAAAGAATTTATGGAGCCACTTTGAAGCATCTTAGCTAAAGGAGGATGCGACCGCCTATGAAAGGCAAAGACACCTTAGAAAGAAGGTGTGAGGGTTATGAGATGAGCCCATGATTAGACCGCTGCATGACGATGAGCGGAGACACCTCAAGAGAAGGTGTGAGGGTCGTGGAAGGAGCCCAGTTCAGAACGCCCTAGAGCCAATGTGATGGCTAGGTATGAGTGGACAGATGGATAACCAATGAAAGGGCTATGATGAGTATGGAGACAAATGCAAGATTGACTTTTATGGATATTGCCCCCATGCTAAAGATCAATGAGCTAGAAAACATTTGCCTTGGACAATAAGTGGATGACTTGTGGAGCATTAAGACGCAACTACTATGAAGGAATAGAGGGCATGCACAGGTTCCGGGAACAAGTTGACTCTTATCAAGGTGGTGAGCTCGGTAATGACATTATAATACTAAGAGTATGAAGACATATATGGATCAACCTTTTATAGGCTGCCCCCATGGTTAAAGGTGGAAAGCTACCTGGACTCTTGAGACTAAGAGTGGGAGACTCATGGAGAAGTAAGGCGTAGTTCCTAAGATGGAACAAAAGGCAGGCGCAACTCTTGGACGAGTAGACTCTTGGAAGAGTGGTGAGCTTGTGATCATATTGAGATACTCAGATAATAATTGTCGCACTTGAAATATCCATTTGAGGGGGTGTTATAAGCCTTGATGTGAGGCTTGATGAATCATTTCGGACTGAGCATGGTTGATACGCTCGAAGGGGAATGTTATTCCAGAGACAAGCATTAACACTATTCAAATGTGATGTGGCAGACCATCTGGTTATAGTGATCCTTTTATGTGAGAAAAAGGTGTGCTTTGGTTACTCTCATGATTGAAAGGTTTGGTGAGTACCTATAAACTTGGCCAAAGATGCTCTCAGAATGGAAAGCTTGGAAGAGCTGCAAGATGCAAGCTTGTGTTGAAGAAGCAAGAGGATAGTTGCCCCACATGAATGGCAAAGGGGGTGATTGTTAGGTTGGTTGCCATTTCATGTAAGGCACCAACCATTGACAATTGACTATTGGTAGCCACCATTGTTGAACGAGCTAGAGTTGGTGGCCACCAATATTGACAACAAAGCAAGAAGAGTCTCCATGAATGCCTATAAATAGAGGCATATGTTAGAGAGCAAAAATGTGAAGAGTTTTGTGAGAATGTGAAGAGAGTAGAGAGAAAGAGAGAGCTGCAATGACAGCAGCCTTGCTACCATTGCAGCAGCTGCAAGTGCAACAAAGAGAGCTGGGAGTAGAATAAAGAGAATTGATCTTTCTCCTCCATGTATTTATTTTGTATTCTTTCTCTAATCTCTAATAATATAGACTTTCTCCCGTGGATGTAGGCGGTTTTACCGAACCACGTAAATATTGTGTTAGTATGTTTGGTCTCCTATGAGAAAATATCAATACATCACCGGTCGGAATTTCCAACATATGGAGCGGGAGAAGTTAGTAAAAAAACAATATTGTAACATATTTATAATGAACTTTTACAAAAACAAATATCTATCTTAAAATTTCAACATTAATAAATTGAGAAACAATCAAAGTGAAGAAGCCACTTTCTGAGGGAGAAGCTTAGACTTTGTTCATGGATAATTTTGGACGTGATTTGCTAGGAATTATTACGGTGGCAGGAAGCTTGAGGGGAGTGGAGAGAGAAATACATTGAAGAAATTGTAAAATTCAGAACTTTGGGGCATGGATGAGAAGGTATTCAACGTATCGAGGGTTAGTTATGATCGGTTAGGTAATGTAATACTACAATATTGTCTCTTATATTGTGCGTTGTTTCCTGAAGATCATTGGATTAAAATTGAGGATTTGATAGGTTTTTTGGTCGATGAGGGAATAATTAAAGGAATGAGGAGCAGGAAAGATGCATTTGACGAGGGCCACACGATGCTTAATAGACTTGAACATGTCTGCCTGTTAGAAAGTGCTCAAATGACACATGTTAAGATGAATGTCTTGATTCGGGACATGGCCATCCAAATACTGCAAGACAACTCTCAAGTCATGGTCAAAGCAGGTGCGCAATTAAAAGAATTGCCAGATGCAGAGGAGTGGACAGAGAATCTTGCAAGAGTCTCACTAATATAAAAACAAATTAAAGAAATTCCTTCCCGCTATTCACCAAGGTGTCCCTATCTATCAACTATGTTGTTATGTCAAAATCGTTGGTTGCAATTCATTGCAGATTCATTTTTCAAGCAATTGAATGGGCTCAAGGTTCTTGATCTGTCTTTTACAGAAATTGAAAATTTACCAGACTCTGTCTCTGATTTGGTGAGTCTCACTGCATTATTGCTCAATAATTGTGAGAACTTAAGGCATGTACCATCATTAAAGAAGCTCAGGGAACTAAAAAGTTAGATCTCTATCATACTTCACTTAAAAAGATGCCTCAAGGTATGGAATGTTTATCCAACCTTAGATATCGTAGAATGAATGGATGTGGTGAAAAGGAGTTTCCTAGTGGGATATTACCTAAACTCTGTCACCTGCAAGTTTTTATACTAGAGGACTTTATGCCTTTTAGGGATTTAAGAATGTATGCTCTAGTAACAGGAAGTAGGATGCTGGAGGAAGTTGGAAATTTTGGAATGTCATTTTGAAGAACATTCTGACTTTGTGGAGTATCTGAACTCTCGGGATAAGACCCTTTCATTATGCACGTACAAGATTTTTGTGGGACTACTGGGCGATGATTTTTACTCGGAAATAAATAATTATTGTTATCCATGTAGAATAGTTGGGTAGGGTAATTTGAACATCAATCGAGATAGAGATTTTCAGGTCATGTTCATAAATAACATTCAAATACTGCATTGTAAATGTATCGATGCAAGAAGTTTAGGTGATGTTTTGTCATTAGAGAATGCCACCGATCTTCAGCGCATCGACATTAAGGATTGCAATAGCATGAAGAGCTTGGTTTCATCTTCGTGGTTCTACTCTGCTCCACTACCGTTGCCATCTTATAATGGTATATTTTCTGGTCTTAAAGAACTTTATTGCTATAAACGTAAGAGTATGAAGACGTTGTTTCCTCTGGTGTTGCTGTCAAACCATACGTACCTAGAAAGGATTCAAGTTCAACACTGTGAGAAAATGGAGGAGATAATAGGAACAACAGATGAAGAAAGCAGTAGCTCCAATTCCATCATGGAATTCATACTCCCTAAGTTCAGAATTCTGAGATTGATGAATCTACCAGAACTGAAAAGCATTTGCAGTGCAAAGCTGATTTGCGATTCCCTCGAAGAACTTATTGTAGACAATTGTCAAAAGCTGAGAAGGTTGCCAATTCGTCTTCTTCCCCCTCCACTTAAAAAAATTGAAGTATATCCGAAAGAATGGTGGGAGTCAGTGGTAGAGTGGGAGAATCCTAACGCTAAGGACGTCCTTAGTCCCTTTGTTAAATGACGATATATTATTGAATTACGGGTAGGCATCTTGTTTTAATTCATGGTGCTATTGAATGTGGTAATAGAATTATGTGTGTAAAGCGGCACAAGTCTCCATTTCTATTGATTCTTCTCATGTCCTTACGCTAACTAACATGTAATTTACATCTGATTGACGTTGATTAATATGAAATAAATGTATTATTTCTGAGTTGGTTTTAAGTTTCATTCCAGTACATGTCAAGCAGATTATGTTATGCAAGTTTTGTGTGGAAGGGTAGCTGGCTATTTCATGGTTCGGTTGTTTTGTTTTATACAGGTTTAGTTAGTCTGCTTGCGTCTCGTTGGTATGTGATCGCTTTCTGCACCCTTTCCTCTTTGGAAAATGGAAGCAAAACATGGTATCTGTCATGATTAGACTTAAGGACCCTTTTCTTTTGAAGCAAAAAAAAAAAAAAAAAAGAAGAAGAAGAAGAAGAAGAAATAGTCTAAAGATGGTTAGCGGGAATTCAAAAGCTTATAGGAATTCGAACAACAACGGTACTGCTATATTATAAAAAGAAGAAAAAAAAATGCAAAACAACTAGCTATATCTTAAAATACTGCAGGTTTTATAATTTGTTTCTTGTTTGATTAAAGAATAACCAACTATTACCCTGTTTCTCTATCATCAATGGATTGGACAGGAGGAGTTCTGCAGTAAGCAGGCATTGTTGCCGGGAGGAATGTTGCTCTAATTCCTTCTGCCTTTAGTATAGGGAAGATGATGCCTGATCCAACCTGAAAGATGACAAAAATAAAAATAAAAATTTAAGTTTCTCTAGGAAACTCATGGTGAGAATAATAGTTCAAACAAATGTCTGTTAGTAAGGGTAATGAGTGTTAGGACATTTCGGCATTCAAACACACATCAATTTACGTGGTTCGGCAACTTACCTACTCCACGGAGCTTCTAGTTTGTATTAATCAAGCTCAAAAGCAATACAAACAACTAAAACAAGGAGGAGAAAAGCTTCTCTACTCAACTCAACTCTCTCTCAAAGCTCTCTATGTGTTTCTCTCTATTTCGTGGTGATCAGCTATCAATGACACTCTTTATTTATAGCTGATGTGGGAGACAATCTCCTTCCTTTGGTCAACAATGGTGGGCAACATTTTCTTTGGTTAGGCACCCACCATTCTTACCATGTCAAGAATGGCTGCCACCAACCATGGCTGCCACCGACCATTTGTGTCCACACATAACAATCTTCCACTTGGACACAAATGGTGTTAGGTCTGTCTTTTAATCTTGAAGACCAACTAAAGCTTTACACCGCTTCAGTTTATCGAGAGTAACTTATTTGGTTAACATGTTAGCTGGATTCTTGCTTCCACAGATCTTTTCAAGTACCAGTTGTTCATCATCGAGCAATTACCGGAAGAAGTGATATTTGATCTGTATGTGCTTTATTCTGGAGTGAAATGCTGGATTCTTGGCAAGGAAGATTGCACTCTGACTGTCACTATACAAAGTACATTTTCCATGCATCTTGCCCAATTCTTGCAAGAAACTCTATAGCCATACTATCTCTTTTGCAGTCTCTGAAACTGCAACATATTCAGCTTCTGTTGTTGAAAGAGCAACTATCTTTTGCAAGGTAGAACTCCAAGAAACAGCAGTGCCTCCTAGAGTGTATATATAACCTGTATTACTCTTTCTGCTATCAACATCTCCTGCTAGATCAGCATCTACAAAGCCTTCAAGTTTCAAACCGCCAGCTGTGAAAGTAAGACATGTCTCCAATGAGCCTTTTAAGTACCTCATGATCCATTTCACTGCCTCTCAATGCTGCTTTCCAGGATTGCTCATATATCGGCTTACAACTCCCACTGCATGGGCAATATCTAGTCTAGTACAGACCATAGCATACATCAAAGAGCCGATAGCTGAGGCGTATGGAATCCGGTCCATGTATCCACGTTCTAGCTTAGTTTTTGGTGACTGGTCTCTACTGAGCTTGAAATGATTTCCCAGAGGTGTACATACTGGCTTAGCATTATCCATACTAATCCTGCTGAGAACCTTCTTGACATACTCTGTATGTGAAAGTTTTAGTATGCCTTTGTCTTTGTCTTTGATGATTCTCATGCTAAGTATTTGTTTAGCGGCTCCCAGATCCTTCATTTCAAACTGATGATTCTCATGCCAAGTATTTGTTTAGCAGCTCCCAGATCCTTCATTTCAAACTGTTTTGACAACTGTTGCTTTAGCTTGTCAATCTCTTCCATGCTGGAACCTGCAATTAACATATCATCCACATATAGCAGTAGAATGATATAGGAGTTGTCAAAATGTTTGACATAGCAACAATGATCAGCCTGACATTTTGTGTATCCCGTACTACTCATGAAGTTATCAAACTTCTTGTACCACTGTCTTGGAGCTTGCTTCAAACCATATAGACTCTTCTTTAGTTTGCAAACTTGACTCTCCTTTCCTGGTATTGCAAACCCCTCTGGTTGTTGCATGTAAATGTCTTCCTCCAATTCTCCATGAAGAAATGCTGTTTTTACATCTAATTGTTCAAGATGTAAATTTTCTGCAGCTACTATCCCCAGAACAACTCTGATTGTTGTAAGCTTCACAACTGGAGAAAATATCTCAGAATAGTCGATCCCCTTCTTTTGCTGAAACCCTTTTACAACAAGTCTTGCTTTGAACCGTTTGCTTCCGTCATGCTCGGTCTTTACTCTGTAAACCCACTTGTTTTGCAGGGCCTTCTTTCCTTCAGGCAGTTTGGTTAACTCCCAAGTCTTGTTCTTCAGCAATGACTCCATCTCGTCCTTCATGGCTAACTCCCACTTGCTCGAGTTTCCATCTTGTAAGGATTCTTCATAATTTAATGGTTCACCACCATCGGTCAGCAAGATATAATTCAGTAGAAGTGTGAACCGTTGTGGAGGCTTTATAGTCCTTGAAGACCTGCGAACAGCTGGTTCACTTGGCTCTGCACTATCTTGTGTAGAAGTGGTGGGTACTGAAGTGCTTGAACTATCTTGTGTGGACTCTTGAGTGGTAACATCAGGAAGCCCTTCTAATTGTATGAATTCAGATTTCTGTGGACTCGTATCTGAATCAGTTATCTCTAGTTCTGTACTTGATTTGTCTTTGTACAAAACTTTCTCGTTGAAGATCACGTTCCTGCTTCTGATAATCTTCCTGTTTTGATCATCCCAGAACCGAAATCCAAATTCTTCATCTCCATAGCCAATAAAGAAACATTTCTTTGATTTGGCATCCAGCTTGTTGCGAGCATCAGAGTCTACATGCACATAGGAAACACACCCAAAGACTTTTAGGTGAGCAAGCTGTACTTCTTTTCCTCTCCAGACTTCCTCGGGCAGTCTGAACTCCAAAGGTACTGATGGTCCACGGTTGATCAAGTAAACTGCAGTATGAACTGCATCAGCCCAGAATGTTTGAGGTAGCCCAGAATGCAACCTCATGCTTCTAGCTCGTTCATTGATGGTCCTGTTCATCCGTTTAGCAATGCCATTCTGTTGTGGTGTGCCTGGAACTGTCTTTTCCATTCTGATACCGTTGACAGCGCAATACTCCTTGAAACCTCCATCAATGTATTCTCCTCCATTATCAGATCGTAAGCATTTCAAGTTCAAACCTGATTTAGTCTCAACCATAGACTTCCATTTCTTGAATGTGTCAAACACATCAGATTTATTTTTCAGAAAGTAGACCCATACCTTTCTGCTAAAGTCATCAATAAAAGTCACATAGTACCGAGATCCTCCAAGAGATGCTACTGGAGCTGGTCCCCATAAATCTGTGTGCACCAGTTCTAGCTTTCTGGTCTTAAGGTCCTGCCAACCTTTAAGAAACTAAGTTTCTTCTATTTTCCGAGAACACAACTTTCACAAATGTCTAGATCAACATTTTTTAACTCTGGTAGCTTTCCCTTTGAGTGAAGTATCTTCATCCCCTTTTGACTCATATGGCCGAGTCTACAATGCCATAGTTGTGCCTGATTTTCTGCTTCAGTAGAGGCAATTATATCTGCTGATCTTGTGGTCATATACAGGGTGCCAGTTTTCTTTCCACGAGCCAAAACCATTGCTCCCTTTGATACCTTCCACATTCCTCTAGAGAAAAGGATTGAATGGCCACTATCATTAAGTTGTCCGACCGAGATCAACTTCTTCTTTAGTTCAGGAACATGCCTTACATTTTGCAAGTTCCATATAGATTCATTCATTGTCTTGATTTGCACATCTCCTATACCCACAATATCCAATGGTTGTCCATCAGCCAGATAGACTACCCCATAATTTCCAGCAATATAGTTTTGCATCATTTCATGGTGTGGAGTACAGTGAAATGAAGCTCCAGAATCAAGAACCCAATCATCAATAGGAATATGTATAGCAAGAATCAAAGCATCTTATACCTCGTTTGTAGTGACATTTGCAGAATCAGCTTCAGGTTTCTTTGGTTTTGTGCAACTCCTCATGAAATGACCAAGTTTGCCACAATTCCAACATTCAACCTGCTTCCTAGGTCCAAACTTGCTTTTACTTCTATACCTGGATTTTGATCTGCCTCTTGATAAGCCTCTGTCTTGTCTCCTTCCTCGAGTGTTAATGTTGAGAGCTGAACCTGAACTTGAGCTTTCACCCGAGTCTTTCCTTCGTACTTCTTCAACTAAAATCAGGTCTCGGATATCATCATATTTTAATTTGGATTTTCCAACTGAGTTGCTTACGGCTGTTCTCATACCTTCCCAACTGCTTGGAAGTGAAGCTAGCAAAATAAGTGCTCGGATCTCATCATCAAACTCAATTTCAATAGATGACAATTGATTTGTGATGGTGTTGAAATTATTAAGATGTTGTGTAACAGATGTGCTTTCTGTCATCTTCAAGTTGAACAGCTTCTTCATCAAGTGCACTTTGTTATTTGCTGATGGCTTCTTATACATCCCAGACAAGGCTTCCATCAATCTTGCTGTGGATTTCTCTTTTGTAACATTATGAGCAACTCTTCTTGATAATGATAGCCGGATAATGCCCAAGACTTGTCTATCAAGAATTTTTGTCAATCTTCTTCTGACATGTTTTCTGGCTTGCTCCCCAACAGAGGAAGATGAAGTTTCTTCCCATATAGATAGTCTTCAATTTGCATTTTCCAATATCCAAAGTCAATTCCATCAAATTTTTCAATTCCCGCAGCCTTTATTTCATCAACCATTTTTACTCTTTCTTAGGTTCGAATCTTAAAAATCTGACCTTACAGATGTGTCCGGAATGGCCAAAAATGTTGGAAATGACACTGAGAGCACCCAAATCGGACTTCGGATGGCTCAGATTTAAACAATCAAACTTTGGGATCACTGGACGCTGCAGATGAAGCCACGTGGCAGGAGGAATAGTCGTTGCGCCACATCAGATCAAAACCCAGTGATGCTGACATGGTAGATGACGTGGCGAGTCAAGTTGCAGGAAACGGGCGAGGAAGACGCGTGAGGCGCGTCGGTGCGCGGGGACAGTACTAGTGGCGGCGTGTGCAGGTGCGTGCGGGCATGCAGGACGTCGGATTTTCACCGGGTTTTCACCAGTGGATTCCTCTTGTCGTCCTCTTCACGGTGGTATGTTCAAAAACACGTTTTGAGAACTTTGATTTTTGAGTTTGGATCAAACACCCTCTTTTTCAAGAACTTTCAAGAACAAGCTCTGATACCAGTTGTTAGGACATTCCGGCATTCAAACACACATCAATTTACGTGGTTCGGCAACTTGCCTACTCCACGGAGCTTCTGGTTTGCATTAATCAAGCTCAAAAGCAATACAAACAACAAAAACAAGGAGGAAGAGAAAAACTTCTCTACTCAACTCAACTCTCTCAAAGCTCTTTATGTGTTTCTCTCTATTTCGTGGTGATCAGCTATCAATGACACTCTCTATTTATAGCTGATGTGGGAGACAATCTCCTTCCTTTGATCAACAATGGTGGGCAACATTTTCTTTGGTTAGGCACCCACCATTCTTAACATGTCAAGCATGGCTGCCACCAACCATTTGTGTCCATACATAACAATGAGAGCTGGAGATTCAGACCAAAATTAGTTTTGCCGCAATACACATGCGTTTTGGTGTAGGAAATGGAAGCAATAAGCGGCCAACAGCATAGGCAAGCATGGCAAAGCAGTGGAAAACCAAGCTCCACGGATCAGGGTTTAGACCAGACAGAAGAGCCATCAGTCCTTCTGAGAACGCGCCTCCGAGGCTCAAATAATTGAAGAATGCTTCTTTCATTTCCTTCCTTGATGGATCCTGATCCGATGAAGAGAATACTGTGTGTAGGGTGCTTGCCAATGTGTTTATTGCAAATGACGTTGGCTGCAACCAATATTAAGTTATTAGTATCTACCCAACCTATAGAAATATAGCAATGCTTGAAATTTGAAGTTTCTTTAAGCAATTCCTGTTCAGAGTTTGTTCCGAGGAAGACTGGCAGAAGAAATATTAGATAAGCTTGAGCATGCGAAAGCTGATACCTTACGCAGAATGTAAAAGGATTCAAGATATTTGCAAATGGCAGCTCCATTACTAAGATCATTCAGAGGCCTAAGAAGATCTCGCAGTAGAACAACATCGGAAAGTCCCACAGTCATTCCTCCTCCTGTTACGGCATGGCGCATATTCAAGGAATCCCCTATCATAAACGCACCAGGGGTTGGATAGGGAGACGCAGGCATGATTCTGTTTGGCATTGTTCTTATGTTGCCCTTATCAATTGCACATATGAAAGCATTGTATAGCTCAGGTGGCATCTGAAATGTGCAAATCTCTGCATTAGTTCAAACAACATTTATATTTAATAAAGAGAACTAGCAAAGTTGCTAAAATGTCGCCTTAGACTGGCATTATGAGACATTTTACACTTTGCTTTCTGATATTATTAACAATAAATTCGCGATCAAGCGTGCTCTATGAATTAATCAGAATAAGCTTCAATTTCAAGCAACTATACATACTTGAGGTGCCACCACTGTTTTCAAGTATCTTGCCGTTTCACCATTGGCAATAGGTGGTTGTTTCGAGCCAGGTACATCAACTAAACAACGAATTTCATTGCTGCTAACAGGATAAGCTATGACAATTGTATCCTTCAAAATAAAGTATGCACGATTTGCATATGGAAGATTATAGTTCTCCAGGACCAAACCAACAAAGTAAGATGGGACTTCAATCTACAAGAAATGTAACGAACATGTGTTAGAGAGTAATATTAAACTAATTTTAGGTTGAATTAATTATTTGATATAATAAGAAGTTTTAATAACCGAACATTCACAAGCTTGAATCTTACAATTCATTCTAACTAATTATATTAATAATAATTAAGCCGAAAGTAATCATGGTCCCAAGCAAGTTTCAAGTTTTCAAATAACTATTTTAAAGAATAATATAAAACTATTATTTGACATTCACGTCGAAGGTATATCTACTGGTCTGTATTCTTATCAACAAAATAAAAAATTATAGTGCCTTCTCTCATTGATTACATCTAAATTTACTCATAATGCAAGATTTTCACCTTTGGATTGCAGAGATTGCGTCGTAAATTTGAAAAACAACCATCACATACTACTGTGAGTGAAGCTGAAGTTGCTAACTCCTGGCCTGCCTTTGTTTTGTATAGCACACCTTTGATAGTTCCATTTTCTTCAACAAGAGATGTTACAGTTCCTTGTTCGAGTTTAACGCTGGACAAAGATCAAAGAAATATGAGAAAGAAAAATCTTCACATCATGAAATGATACTGACAAACGTATATTCAGTCTATGGTTGGTTATATTGAACTCAGTACTCGCAGGCTACTCTGTTCCTATTGGTTTCAGGGGAAAGGACAAATACTTGGGAAGAGATGCGGCTTTTTCACGTAGTTTCTGGATGAAGCGACCATTGTGAAAGCCTCTGCCACTCGCATTGGCGGGATATGAAATTGCAGTTCTTTTCCCATCTTTGTGAACAGCAGCGAAACTGAAGACTATCTGAGAATCAATCCCATCTAGACAGTCTGCTACCACACAAAAATGTTGGACATAAATAAGAGTAGTTGTTGATTAATTGAACGGAAAGTATGTTCAACAAAATTTCTACAGCTAGTAATTCTTCACCTTGAAGACCTAACTCGGCCAATTTAATCAAGCCCCCAGCATGCAGGAGCTCACCAACAATTCTGTCGGGCTCAGTCAAGTCTCTTTCAATAACTTGCACGCGCCATCCATCCTGCAGTTGTAGGAGAAGACAAGGTCGCTGTTGCTTAGCACACACAGAACAACAATAGCTCTGCTTACTAGGTTTTGGTCTTTGAATTATAAGCAAGATCAGGCACTTAGAGTTAACTGTTTTACCATTGTGAAAGAGGTTATTACCTTTGCGAGAGCATAAGCAAGAGCTGAACCAGCAACACCAGCTCCTACGATGATCACATCAGTATTTCCAGCAAAATTTGATCTGCACACTCCATTTCCAGAGCTTTTCAAAGTTTTCTTGCTTCGATTTTTCTCTGAAGCTTTGATATTCTCTCTCCCTCTTGAACTGTAGAGGACAACAAACCCGAACAAGAAAGCTGCTACAACTCCTCCAAATATATGTTTGGAGTCCATTTTTCTCTCTCAGTACAAGCTCTCAGCAATGTTTGTAGTTAATATGTGAGTCAACCAATACGTCTCTCAGCAATTTGTTAGCAATCAAAATATTTTTTATTTATTTTTAATATTAATATATCAAAAAATATTAATTTAATATTTTTTTAAAAATAAACAGATTTTTAAATGTACTCAAACATAATTCTGAGTACAAAAACAAATTATGTTTTGATTGCGAGCATAACAATCTTGGCTGTGCCGTTGTTGTTTCGTACGGCGCGTCTATGCGCGTGGGCAGTCTTGGTGGTGGCGCGTGTAGGCGCGTGCGGGCATGCAGGACGTCGGATTTAATCCGGGTTTTCACCAGTGGATTCCTCTCGTCGTCCTCTTCACGGTGGTATGTTCAAAAACACGTTTTGAGAACTTTGATTTTTGAGTTTGGATCAAACACCCTTTTTTTCAAGAACTTTCAAGAACAAGCTCTGATACCAGTTGTTAGGAGATCCAAACATTCAAACACACACAAATTTACGTGGTTCGGCAACTTGCCTACTCCACGGAGCTACTGGTTTGTATTAATCAAGCTCAAAAGCAATACAAACAACAAAACAAGGAGGAGGAGAAAACTTCTCAACTCAACTCAACTCTCACCCTTAGCTCTCTCTCTGTGTTTCTCTCTATCTCGTGGTGCTCATCAGCTATCAATGGCACTCTCTATTTATAGCTGATGTGGGAGACAAGTTTCTTCTTTAGTCAACAATGGTGGGCAACAATTTCTTTGGTTAGGCACCCACCATGCAACCACCATTGACTTTAGCCATGTCTAACATGGCTGCCACCAACCATGTTGTGTCCACACCCAACAATCTCCCACTTGGACACAAATGGTGTTAGGTCTGTCTTTTAATCTTCAAGACCCACTGAAGCTTTACACAGCTTCAGTTTATCGAGAGTAACTCCTTTGGTTAACATGTCGGCTGGATTCTTGCTTCCACAGATCTTTTCAAGTAACAGTTGTTCATCGTCGAGCAATTGCCTGATGAAGTGATATTTGATCTGTATGTGCTTTGTTCTGGAGTGAAATGCTGGATTCTTGGCAAGGAAGATTGCACTCTGACTGTCACTATACAAAGTACCCTTTCCATGCATCTTGCCCAATTCTTGCAGGAAACTCTGTAGCCATACTATCTCTTTTGCGGATTCTGAAACTGCGACATATTCAGCTTCTGTCGTTGAAAGAGCAACTATCTTTTGCAAGGTAGAACTCCAAGAAACAGCAGTGCCTCCTAGAGTGTATATATAACCTGTAGTACTCTTTCTGCTATCAACATCTCCTGCTAGATCAGCATCTACAAAGCCTTCAAGTTTCAAACCGCCAGCTGTGAAAATAAGACATGTCTCCGATGAGCCTTTTAAGTACCTCATGATCCATTTCACTGCCTCCCAATGCTGCTTTCCAGGATTGCTCATATATCGGCTTACAACTCCCACTGCATGGGCAATATCTGGTCTAGTACAGACCATGGCATACATCAAGGAGCCGATAGCTGAGGCGTATGGGATCTGGTCCATGTATCCACGTTCTAGCTCAGTTTTTGGTGACTGGTCTTTACTGAGCTTGAAATGATTCCCCAGAGGTGTACATACTGGCTTAGCATTATCCATACTAAACCTGCTGAGAACCTTCTTGACATACTCTGCCTGTGAAAGCTTTAGTATGCCTTTGTCTTTGTCTCTGATGATTCTCATGCCAAGTATTTGTTTAGCAGCTCCCAGATCCTTCATTTCAAACTGTTTTGACAACTGTTGCTTTAGCTTGTCAATCTCTTCCATGCTGGAACCTGCAATTAACATATCATCCACATATAGCAGTAGAATGATATAGGAGTTGTCAAAATGTTTGACATAGCAACAATGATCAGCCTGACATTTTGTGTATCCCGTACTACTCATGAAGTTATCAAACTTCTTGTACCACTGTCTTGGAGCTTGCTTCAAACCATATAGACTCTTCTTTAGTTTGCAAACTTGACTCTCCTTTCCTGGTATTGCAAACCCCTCTGGTTGTTGCATGTAAATGTCTTCCTCCAATTCTCCATGAAGAAATGCTGTTTTTACATCTAATTGTTCAAGATGTAAATTTTCTGCAGCTACTATCCCCAGAACAACTCTGATTGTTGTAAGCTTCACAACTGGAGAAAATATCTCAGAATAGTCGATCCCCTTCTTTTGCTGAAACCCTTTTACAACAAGTCTTGCTTTGAACCGTTTGCTTCCGTCATGCTCGGTCTTTACTCTGTAAACCCACTTGTTTTGCAGGGCCTTCTTTCCTTCAGGCAGTTTGGTTAACTCCCAAGTCTTGTTCTTCAGCAATGACTCCATCTCGTCCTTCATGGCTAACTCCCACTTGCTCGAGTTTCCATCTTGTAAGGATTCTTCATAATTTAATGGTTCACCACCATCGGTCAGCAAGATATAATTCAGTAGAAGTGTGAACCGTTGTGGAGGCTTTATAGTCCTTGAAGACCTGCGAACAGCTGGTTCACTTGGCTCTGCACTATCTTGTGTAGAAGTGGTGGGTACTGAAGTGCTTGAACTATCTTGTGTGGACTCTTGAGTGGTAACATCAGGAAGCCCTTCTAATTGTATGAATTCAGATTTCTGTGGACTCGTATCTGAATCAGTTATCTCTAGTTCTGTACTTGATTTGTCTTTGTACAAAACTTTCTCGTTGAAGATCACGTTCCTGCTTCTGATAATCTTCCTGTTTTGATCATCCCAGAACCGAAATCCAAATTCTTCATCTCCATAGCCAATAAAGAAACATTTCTTTGATTTGGCATCCAGCTTGTTGCGAGCATCAGAGTCTACATGCACATAGGAAACACACCCAAAGACTTTTAGGTGAGCAAGCTGTACTTCTTTTCCTCTCCAGACTTCCTCGGGCAGTCTGAACTCCAAAGGTACTGATGGTCCACGGTTGATCAAGTAAACTGCAGTATGAACTGCATCAGCCCAGAATGTTTGAGGTAGCCCAGAATGCAACCTCATGCTTCTAGCTCGTTCATTGATGGTTCGGTTCATCCGTTCAGCAATACCATTCTGTTGTGGTGTGCCTGGAACTGTCTTTTCCATTCTGATACCGTTGACAGCGCAATACTCCTTGAAACCTCCATCAATGTATTCTCCGCCATTATCAGATCGTAAGCATTTCAACTTCAAACCTGATTCAGTCTCAACCATAGCCTTCCATTTCTTAAATGTGTCAAATGTCTCAACCATAGCCTTCCATTTCTTGAACGTGTCAAACACATCAGATTTATTTTTCAGAAAGTAGACCCATACCTTCCTACTGAAGTCATCAATAAAAGTCACATAGTACCGAGATCCTCCAAGAGATGCTACTGGAGTTGGTCCCCATAAATCTGTGTGCACCAATTCTAGCTTTCTTGGTCTTAAGGTCCTACCAACCTTTAAGAAACTGAGCTTCTTCTATTTTTCGAGAACACAACTTTCACAAATGTCTAGATCAACATTTTTTAACTCTGGCAGCTTTCCTTTTGACTGAAGTATCTTCATCCCTTTTTGACTTATATGGCCGAGTCTACAATGCCAAAGTTGTGCCTGATTTTCTACTTTAGTAGAGGCAATTATATCTGCTGATCTTATGGTCATATACAGGATGCCAGTTTTCTTTTCACGAGCCAAAACCATTGCTCCCTTTGATACCTTCCACATTCCTCCAGAAAAAAGGATTGAATGACCACTATCATCAAGTTGTCCGACCGAGATCAACTTCTTCTTTAGTTCAGGAACATGCCTTACATTTTGCAAGTTCCATATAGATCCATTCATTGTCTTGATTTGCACATCTCCTATACCCACAATATCCAATGGTTGTCCATCGGCCAGATAAACTACCCCATAATTTCCAGTAGTATAGTTTTGCATCATTTCATGGTGTGGAGTACAGTGAAATGAAGCTCAAGAATCAAGAACCCAATCATTAATACGACTATGTACAACAAGGATCAAAGCATCCTGAACCTCGTCTGTAGTGGCATTTGCAGAATCAGCTTCAGGTTTCTTTGGTTTTGTGCAACTCCTCATGAAATGACCGGGTTTGCCACAATTCCAGCATTCAACCTGCTTCTTGGGTCCAAACTTGCTTTTACTTCTGTACCTGGATTTTGATCTACCTCTAGATAAGCCTCTGTCTTGTCTCCTTCCTCGAGTGTTGATGTTGAGAGCTGAACCTGAACTAGAGCTTTCACCCGAGTCTTTCCTTCATACTTCTTCAGCTAAAATTAGGTCTCTGATATCATCATATTTTAATTTGGATTTTCCAGCTGAGTTGCTTACGGCTGTTTTCATACCTTCCCAACTGCTTGGAAGTGAAGCTAGCAAAATAAGTGCTCGGATCTCATCATCAAACTCAATTTCAACAGATGACAATTGATTTGTGATGGTGTTGAAATTATTAAGATGCTGTGTAACAGAGGTGCTTTCTGTCATCTTCAGGTTGAACTGCTTCTTCATCAACTGCACTTTGTTATTTGCTGACAGCTTCTCATACATCCCAAACAAAGCTTCCATCAATCTTGCTGTGGATTTCTCTTTTGTAACATTATAAGCAACTCTTCTTGATAATAATAGCCGGATAATGCCCAAGATTTGTCTATCAAGAATTTGCCAATCTTCTTCTGACATGTTTTCTGGCTTGCTCCCCAATAGAGGAAGATGAAGTTTCTTCCCATATAGATAGTCTTCAATTTGCATTTTCCAATATCCAAAATCAGTTCCATCAAATTTTTCAATTCCCGCAGCCTTTATTTCATCAGTCATTTTTACTCTTTCTCGGATTTGAATCTCAAAAATCTGACATTATAGATGTATCCGGAATGGTCAAAAATGCTGGAAACGACACTAAGATCACCCAAATCGGACTTTGGAGGGCTCCGTTTTAAACAATCAAACTTTGGGATCATTGGATGCTGAAGATGAAGCCACGTGACAGGAGGAATAGTCGCTGCGCCACACCGGATCAAAACCCAGTGATGATCACGTGGCTAAGCTAACGTGTTAGAGACGTAGGCAATGTGGGACCCACCAAATCTGACGTGGCAGGTCACGAAGATTCTTAGTTGACGTGGCAGTGCTGACGTGACCGATAACGTGTCTGTTGACGTGGCAGCCGACGTGGTAGGGTGACCGGTCAGACTGCTGATGTGGAAGGGGACGTGGTTGATGACTGTACCGAAGGGCTGACGTGGCGGGGTCGAGTTGCAGGAAACGACGAGGAAGACGCTTGACGCGCGTTGGTGCGCGTGGACAGTGTTGGTGGAGGCGCGTGCGAGCATGCAGGACGTCGGATTTTCACCGGGTTTTCACCAGTGGATTCCTCTCGTTGTCCTCTTCACGGTGGTATGTCCAAAAACTCATTTTGAGAACTTTGATTTTTGAGTTTGGATCAAACACCCTCTTTTTAAAGAACTTTCAAGAACCAGACTCTGATACCAGTTGTTAGGACATTCCGGTGTTAGGAGATCCAAACATTCAAACACACACAAATTTACGTGGTTCGGCAACTTGCCTACTCCACGGAGCTACTGGTTTGTATTAATCAAGCTCAAAAGCAATACAAACAACAAAACAAGAAGGAGGAGAAAAACTTCTCTACTCAACTCAACTCTCACCCTTAGCTCTCTCTGTGTTTCTCTCTATTTCGTGCTCTGTATCAGCTATTAATGCACCCTCTATTTATAGCTGAGGAGGGAGACAATTGTTCAACAATGGTGGGCAACATTTTCTTTGGTTAGGCACCCACCATTTGACTCTAACCATGTCAACCATGGTTGCTACCGGCCATTCGTGTCCACACATAACAAAGTTAGCTGTTACTAGAAATAAAATAAAAGAAAAGAAAATCCTCTGTAAGGTAATTAATTACTAAATTAATCCCTAATTAAATTAGTTTTCTGATTGTTCTTCACAAGATTTCTAAGAATAAAAATATTTTATTAGACGTCTTAGCTGAATTCTAAACCAGCATATAATAAAATAAACAAAAACAAATAAAAAAGAGGGGGGGGGGGGGAAAGCACCTTAGATCACGTACTATTTTAGTTTACAATGAAATATTCTGTGGATATATGTAGTGATTCTCCCAAGTCTCTTAGCTTTTCTCTTAATGAAAATTAATAACCTCATAATATCTTCTTTGTAAACTAAACTTTGAAGTACCTGTCTTAACTATTCGTAAGCTATCTATAATTTGATGTCATGAGTGTTTTTCTTGAAGTTATTCTATTTAATGTCATGAGTGTTCTATTAAGGGGGGAAAAAACTCTATTTAATGTCATGAGATTTAGTAATCAAAATATTTTTTTATTTTTAATATTAATATATTAAAAATATTAATTTAATATTTTTTTAAAATAAACAGATTTTTAAATGCACTCAAACATGATTCCGACTACAAAAACAAATTATGTTTTGATCGCGGGCATAACAATCATGGCAGTAAGTACATGCTTTGGGAGTTCTTTTTATTAAATCAATATTATAGTAAAAAGATTAAATCAATACAGATAAATAAATGATCAAAATATAATCAAACAATTAATCCATTTAATAGAAGAAACATTACAGAATCCATAAACTACATAAAATTACAGAATCCATAAACTACATCAATCCCTTTTCTTTTGTGCAAATCCCACACGTGTCCCACACGTTTTCATCAAAAACCTAAATTTTACGACTCCTTTGGCAGCCACGTACATGCTTTAGTTCTTCTTTTTTTGATATCCTCGTCGGACACTATTTTTTAAGCCTGGGAAGCATACTTGGATGAAAGAGTTGAGGTGGTTTAAAATATTTTTTATTTAAAAATATATAAAAATATTTTTATATTTTTAATATTATCACATTCAAATTATTTAAAAATAAAGACTACGTATTCAATCTTCACAAACTTTAATATGTATTAAGTCAGATTTGTGTAATTACATTTGCCAAGTTTGCTTAATTAAGATGGAATATTTATGGCTACTTTAATCTCTAGTGTTTTCTCTCCCGGTACATGGTAAAAGTCTGGGCAGTTTTTTCTTTTTTAATTTTAATAACAATTCTGTTCTTTCAATCCCAAGAACGAACAAAAAAAGAAGAGAAATCACAGATCAGAGAAGAATAAATGGCTTAGAAAAGTAATAAAGTTGCAGTATACATAAATCTAGTTCACACTGGTTAAATGCGAAAAGAAAATAAATACGTTTTATTATAGTATGGTTGTTTTCTAAAATATTTTTTATTTAAAAATATATTAAAATAATATATGATTTGAAGGTAATTATGGTTCTTTTATAGCTATACAAAAAATATATATTGTTAGTTTTTAAAAATATAATTTATATTTTTAAAAAATTATTTTTTTTAATAAAAAACCACCACCACACCTCTAAGTTAAATATATCTATTATATTATAAGATATAGAAAGTTAACATGTGGACCCATTCAATGTTGAAACTTTAAATAAGTTGCCAAGAAAATCTGAACGCATGAAATTTTCAAAAAAAAAATAGTATATTTATTAGGTTATTTTAATAATAAATTAATATAGGATTTTCATCTTGTAGAAACTCAATAGGATGAAAATATAATATTAATCAAACTTCAAATTATAATTATTTATCTATCGAGTTAAAAAAAAAAGGTACAAAGGGATGAAGGATTATTTCAATATTAATTAATAAGAATATCCTTGTTGATTTAAAACACTATTTTCATATAAAAAATAATTATGTTTTGCACCTGATTTTTAACAAAAATGATTGAAAGAATGATATATCATTGAATATGAGCAAATTTAAGCTTACAAAAATGATTAGTATTTTTACAGATGGCTGGAATTGATAAATGATGCAACAAAGAAGGATACGAACCATTACGTTTAACGGAGTAATTAAGCATTCTACATTTTCATTAACGGAGTAAAGGACATCCTTTGCATTAGGATAGAATTGATAAATGATGCAACAACGAAGTATTCTAACAACGAAAGGATTAACAATACGAAAGGTACAATTCGATTGAGAGAGATGATGCTTACAGTAGTCTCCTCCTACCAAAACAGTACAAAGGGACGAAGGACATCCTTGGCATTAGGTTGCTCCCACTCCACTACTGTCTCCCACCATTCTTCTGGATATACCGTGATGTATTTAAAAGAAGGGGGAGGAGATGGCTGGCCATTTTCAAGCAACGGAAGACCAATTGGCATCCTCTTCAGCTTCTCACAAGACGTTACATGAATACCTTCAAGAGAATTGCAAATCAGTTTTGCACTGCAAATGCTTTTCAATTCTGGTAAAAGATACAATTCCAAAGTTCTTAACTTTGGGAGAATGACTTCCGTGATGGAATTGGAGGTGCTGCTTTCTTCATCTGTTGTTCCTATTATCTCCTCCATTTTCTCACAACGCTCAGCACTAAACACTTCCAGGTTTACGAGGTTTGGCAGCAACACAAGTGGGAACACCTTCTTCATACTCTTACATCCTCTACAATAAAACTCTTTAAGACCAGAAAACATACCATTATATGATGGCAATCGTGGTGGTGCAGAGCAGAACCAAGAAGATGAAACCAAGCTCTCCATGCTATTGCAATCCCAAATGCGGATGAACTCCAGTTCAGTTGCATTCTCTAATGACAAAACATCACATAAACTTCTTGCATCGATGCATTCGCAAACCAGTCCTTGAATGCCATTTAAGAACATGACCTGAAAATCTCCATCTCCGTTGATACTCAAATTACCCAACCCAACTGTTTTACCTGGCAAATAATCACTGTCAAACCAATAATTTATATCCACCATTCCTACTAAAATTTTATATGTGCTTAATGATTGAATCCCATCCCAAGATCTGAGATACTCCACGAAGTCAGATAGACCTTCGAAATGGCATTCCAAACTTTTCAAATTTCTCAAGGATACTACTTCCTTTCCTTTAACTGTTATCGGAGCATATCTTTGATCAATTGACGTTTCCTCTAGTACAAAGACTTGCAGGTGAGAGAGTTTTGGTAATATCCCACTAGGAAACTCCTTTTCACCACATCCATTCATTCTAAGATACCTTAGGTTGGTTAGGCATTCCATTCCTTGAGGCATCTTTTCAAGTGTAGTGCAAGAGAGATCCAACCTTCTCAATTCCCTTAGCTTCTTTAATGATGGAACACGTCTTAATTTCTCACAATCATTGAGCAATAATGCTGTGAGACTCACCAAATCAGAGACAGAGTCTGGCAAATTTTCAATACTTGTGCAAGACAGATCGAGGACCTTGAGCCCATGTAATTGCTTGAAAAATGAATCCGCAATCAATCGCAGCTCTTCATTCTCACGTAAAATTAGAGATGACAAATTTGGACACATTGGTGAATGGCTAGAAGGAATTTCTTCGATCTGGTTTCGCATTAGTGAGACTCTTGTGAGATTCTCTGTCCACTCCTCTGCATCTGGTATCTCTTTTAATTGCGCACCTGCTTTAACCATGACTTTAGAGTTTTCTATTTGGTTGGCCATGTCCCTAATCAAGTCATGCATCTTGACACGTTTACTACCATTATACCCTATTTTTACACTTTCCATTAGGCAGACATTTTCAAGTCTATTAAGCATCGTATGTCCCTCATCAAATGCATCTCCCCTTCTTCTCTTTCCATTAATTATTCCCTCGTCGATCAAATAACCTATCAACTCCTCCCTTTCAATCATATCATCTTCAGGAAATAATGCACAGTACAAGAGACATTGTTGTAGTGCTAAATCACCTAACCGATCATAACTAAACCACAATAACTTGAATACTTTCTCATCTATGTCCCTAAATTTTGATTCTCTCAATTTGTTCAATGTATTTCTCCACTCATGTGGGTCATCCACTCCCCTCAAGCTTCCTGCCACTGTAATAATTCCCAACGGCAAACCAGCACATTCTCCAGCAATATCTTTCGCAATTCTTTCCACTTCCGGTAAAAGGGCTATGTCACATCCAAGTTTTTCCATGAACAAAGTCCAAGCTTCTCCTTCAAAAAGTAGCTTCACTTTGATTTTGTGGCGGCAAGCCATCCGATGACAAACCATTTCTGATCTAGTTATCATAATCAGCTTGCATCCTTTCAACAACACAGGAATTCTCACTTCATCAAGTTCAAAATTGTTCCACAAATCATCTAAAATGAGAATCCATTTTTGTTTCGTACTTAGTTCTTCTGACAATTTAACAGCTCTATCCAGATCATCATCTTCACTTGAAAGGTCTAGATGAAGACTTTTAGCAATGAGATTCTGCAATCTAGTAATGCTAAAATCTTGAGACAGTCACCCACCAAACATGATCACAAATATCTGGTCTTTGTAGAAGCTCATTATAAATATGTTTGAATATTGTTGCGTTACCAACCCCTCCCATCCCATAAATGCCAATGGTTGAGACTTTATCATCCATTAACAAAGACCATATCTCCTTCGTATTCTCTTCAAATGCTTGACCCACTGGCTTTGTAGAGCTAGTAGGTAATGGAACTCCTCTACTCTTGTTGTATTTTAGACTTTTAGAAGATCTAGCTCCAGCACCAACCTGCACTAAATGTATAGTGGATTAACCAACCAATCCTTTTAGTTTTTTTATACTGTTTATAAAACCTAAAAAGCTTAAAAATAAAAATTTAAAAATCATAAAGAAAATTAAAAAAAAAAAGGATGAATTTGAATTTTTTTCCTCCGAATAAGACTTAGATGACACTAGAAAAATTGATAAAGGTGATTATTTTTTTTTAAATGTCCTCTCTCTCTCTCACTTTTTCTTTGTAATTTTTATTATATATTTTTTCAAAATAATTTATTACTAGTTAATGATATTACTAGTTAATAGATCTATTATTTTATTAGGTTACTTTAATGATAACTCAATATTATTTTTTTTGGATTTTCATCTTGGGGAAACTCAATAGGATGAAAAATAATATTAATCAAACTTCAAGTTATAATCATTTCTCTACCGAGTTAAAAAAAAATAATATAACAATTCAATAGTCTTAAAAAAATAATGAAACAAATAAAAAAAATATTATTTATGTAATTGTAAGCACACTATATAAAAAAGAAATATTTCATATTAATAAATGCTTTTTTTTCTATGAGTTCATGTTAGTCTTCGATTTTCTTACAAGAATAATATATATTATTGAATATGAG
>NW_011500365.1:83450-89834 GCF_000495115.2 Populus euphratica | reverse complement strand
TAACCTCCCTGTGGTTCGACCCCGGTCTTGCCGGGTTATTTATTACTTTGACACTCCTGCACTTGGGAGAAGACATCAACCTTTTAGTCGTGTCACTGATCAAGTTAATTCATGAATGAGTAAGAGACAATTTCATTGAATCATTATGTCAGAAAATATTGCATAAAAATAATTAATGGCAGTCCCACAGGGCATGGATTACAAAATCTAGTATTGGAAAAGAAATTCCATATACAGGGAGTTGAACAATTGAACAATGCTTTTTAAAAAACTTGATATTTTTTATTTTTAATTATTTTTTTAGATTATTTTTAAATTTTAATGTTAAAAACATTTAAAAAATTAATAAAAATATTATGTTATTATATTTTTAAATAAAAAATAATTTAAAATAATTATTATCACTCCATCAAACATTATCTTATTCTATAATACTATACTTAAACTTTTCCACACCAATAAAAATTATTATTTTTTCCAACACCCTTCTACAAATTTATATTTTTAGCCCTCGACCTATAAAGTATGATTTGTTAGCCCATCTGTACACTAGTTTTTGATTAATATAAAAATAATTGTATTTATTTTTGTCAAAATTGTTGACCAATAATTTTTTATTTTTTTCCGAGTTTTTTTAGTGATTTTGTTATTTCAAATTCATAAATTAAAAAATTAATAAAATAAAATTTTGAATTAAAATTAAAAATCAAAATTAAAATGCAAAATGCAAAAACTCTGGGGAACAGCATTTTGAAAAACACACCAGGATACTTTTTTATTTTAGTATCATATTTGGTGTTCAAGTTTCAACTATTTTTAATGAATTAAATTGAATAAAATTTTATCAAATTAAATACCAACTTAAATTAATCGTTGAAGTTTTTTTTTTTACCTTGAGAACTTTATAATTAATTAAAATGAATTATTAACTTTAAATTCTCATGAATATAAAATTAAAAATAAAATAATCAGCTCAAATAATAATTAATTAACATATTACCTGGTAGTAAAGAAGTTGTCAGGAAGCAACCCGTCACTCACCTACCAAACATGAGAGTGTTTGGAGATTATTTTAGTTTTTGTTTTATGATCATATAAAAAATATATATTTTTAATTTAAAAAAAATATAATGTGTATTTTAAAAAATTATTTTTTAATAAAAACATTATCAAATCTCCATACCAAACACATATATTATATTATAAGAAAAAAGTTAACGTGTGTACCCCATCAATGTTGAAACTTGGAAGAAGCTGCCAAAAAAATGGAAACACATGGAATTTTCAAAATAAAATAGTATATTTATGCATGCTGTAGATGTTTTTTAAAAATATTTTTTATTTTTTATATTATAATATCAAAATAATTAAAAAATATTAAAAATATATTTATAAAAAACACATTGGGATTGCAAAGATAAACCAGTTCTAACATTTAAATTTTTTTAAAAATATTTTTAAAATGTAAAAATAAATAGGGTTTAAGATGTATGGAGTAGTTTTTATCCTTCTGACTTTGAGAGTGTCTATCAGAGCAAAGTGATTTTACTTAACCATGAAAATTTTGTGAGAGAAATTATAATGAATGTTTTTCTATTTTACTAATATACCCAAGGTGTTTATAACTACATGAAAGGATAGCAAAGACGGAAGCATATCAAGCTAATAAAATCAATCCCACCAATTCTCAAATATTCAGATTTTAAAAAACACATGGAAATAATAATTTAAGAAGAAACATGTTTTCAAGCCGTGTCAAATGCAGAACGCTTTAATTAATACGAGGAAAATCTTGTTGATAATATAGTTCGGTATAGCGTACTGCCAGTTAAAAATTACAATCATTATTGATTTTTAATGTATTTTTTATTTAAAAATATATAATAATTTTACAGTTGAATCATGTTTTTAAAAACAATTTATATTTTTTATTTTAATTTAAAATTTTTATATTATTTTGACATTTTAATGTTAAAAATAAATTTTAAAAAATAATAAAAATGTTATTTTAATATATTTTTAAATAAAAAATAATTTAAAAAATAATTTTTATCACACTATCAAACAATATCTTATTTTATGATAGTATACATGAACTTTTCCCCACCAATGGTTTTTTTTTGGTTTTTCAACACCCTTCTACAAATTTATACTTTTAGCCCTCGACCTATAAAGTATGATTTGATATTCAATTTGAATACTAGTTTTCTATTAAAAAAAAGTTGGTATTGCGCTAATTGTTATAGTTATTATTTGAAAAAAAAATTATTTTATAAAATATATTTTTAGTTGAGGTTAGTTTGAAAAAATAGATATTTGGTTAAAACTATGATTGGAATTGAGGTTAAATAAAAAATAGTTTAATATGTTTGGTTAAGAATGTTTTTGAAATTAAAGTTATAAAATAATTTAAATATATATATATATATATATATTGATGCCTTTTAATTTAAATATTGTAGATTTAAATATTGTTATTATATTATGAAATAAATAATATTTTATATAAATTTTTTTTATATAATTTCATTAAACTATCTATAATTCCTTTACGTATGAAATATATATGACAAGTACTACAGTTTTCATAAATTGTTTAAAAGTATATCAACATCAAGTAAAATAAAATCAGAAACAAAATTGAGATTACAATCAATTTCTGTAAATGGAGCATCATCAATCAATCTCTATTTAATTTATGTAGTTATTAAATAATATTTAACACTAATTTTCTAGATAAAATATAATTAAAAATAAATATTTTTTATTTTATTGAATTAAACTTAATTCAATATATTTTTAACGTTGAACCAAAGTCATCCAACATAAAAAGTACGACTATCAATACATAAAACCCGTGAGTAGGAAGCCATGATCCATTGCTCACGTGAATAGTGGATCATAGCTCCACTGTTCATGGGTTCTCTCGTTACAAGTTACAACGAGCTACTTCTTGTAACCTATAACTATACCAGAACTCACCAGTGTAAAACTCTAGCAGGAATATTATCAAACAAGAAAAATTATAACTGCATGTCAAACTCACTTGCCAACACAATACTAAAATTATCAGTTAATAATTTTTTAATTTTTTAGTAATTATTTTATCACAAATTTATAAATTAACAAAATAAAATTTTAAATCAAAATTAAAAAAACTGTATGAAACAGAATTTTAAAAAACACACCAAACTATTTTTTTATTTCAAAGTTTCAATAATGATAGGAAGGAAGTTGCTAGGAAGCAACCCACCGCTCACCTACAAATGAGAGTTAACGTGTGGACCCGCTCCAATGTTCAAACTTTGAAGAAGCTGCCAAGAAAATATAAACACATAAATTTTCAAAAAAGAATAGTATATTTATGCATGTTGTTGTGAATTTTTTTAAAAAATATATTTTTTAAAAGTATATTAAAATAATTTTTTTATTTATCCATCAAAATAATTTAAAAATATTAAAAAATTAGTTAAAAAAATCAAAATTTTTAAAAAACACATTGCATACGGTAAAGATAAACCAGTTCTAGATTAATTATGCAAATGAGAGTGAGACTCCAAATCTAATTACGTAACAATTATTAATTGGGATGATTAGAAATTAAGAGACAAATTACCAATATTCTCAAGGCGTATTTCATAGTTCTTATGCTTCTGCCTTTGAGTGTGTATATCAGAGCAGACTGGCAGAGTGATTTTACTTAACCAAGAAATTTTTATGAGACAAATTATAGTGAATGTTTTTCTATTTTACCAATATACCCCAGGTGTCTATAACAGAGTGACGCTACATGCTGAGGTGGATATTAGCAACAGAGGAAAGCAATGTTGTAAAACCTGTACAGGCCGGCAGATCAATCTGAGACTTGGATTAATTCGGATAAAATAAAAAATCGATCAATGAAAAAAAGCGGTCAAATCAGATTAATCCATGACTCGATGAATTCATACTAACCCGGGCGAGACCCGGTGGTAATTTTATTGAACGATCACCTGAGTAGGAAAGCATACAAAAGTAACTAAAAAAAATGATAGCAAAAACGAAAGCATATCAAGATAACAAAATCAACCCAGCCAATTCTCAAATATTCAGATTTTTAAAAATACATGCGTAATAATTTAAGAAAAAACATTTTTTTCAAGGTGTGTCAAATGCAGAATGCTTTAATTCATACGAGGAAAATCTTGTTGATAATATAATTTGGTATCGTACACTGACAATATAAAATTACAAAGTATTTTTTATTTAAAAATATAAATAATATTTTTTTGGTTTTTTAAATTTGTTTTTAATATTAACATATTAAAATAATCTAAAAACACTAAAAAAATAATTTAAAATAAAAAATAAATTTTTACAAAAATAAATTTTTACAAAAATAAATTTATAATATAAAATAAAAGATGATATTAGTATTTGCCTTGAGGGCCTCCCTCGGGACACAACGCTGCACTTAAATGAAAATATTAAAGTCGGTAGCTGCATGAGGTTTTACCTCATGGTTTAAACATCAGATCTCATCCTCAATTAACATGAACCCATTCTGTAGATTATTAGTTTTTATTTTTATTTTATTTTTCAATCCAAGTACTCCATGGCTGGACCTTATCGTCTTGATCCAGGAATTGTTTGCCAAGAATCACTTTGCCACAGTAAACAGACTTTGTACGGTAAATATAATTTTATCTTTAATTAATTGGTTGGAATTGTTTTCTGAGGAGTCATTTCAAAATTTAAAAATAAAAACAGAAAATAAAAACTGAAATATATCCAAAAAAATGGTGGGAGTAAGTGGTAGAGTAGGAGAAACCTAACGCTAAGGAGATCCTTATTTCCTTTGTTAAATGATGATATATTATTGAATTACTGGTAAGCATCTTGTTTTGTTGTTTTTAGTTTAATATGGATATTTGGGCCAGCTTTTTCACACCATAATTAATTTTATGAGCCTTGAAGTTAATGATCATGTAAATCTCCAGCGACAATCATATAAATAATTAAGAATTTGAATCTGAGATCACAAAGGAAACAAACTTCTTAATTCCAAGTTTTTATCACTTAGCTACCATCTAGATACTTGCATCTTGTTTTCATTCATGGTGCTATAGAATAGAATGTGGTAATAGAATTATGTGTGTAAAGCGGCGCAAGTCTCTATTTCTATTGATTCTTCTCATGTCTTAACGCTAACTAACATGTAATTAACATCTGATTGACGTTGATTAATATGAAATAAATGTATTATTTCTGAGTTGGTTTTAAGTTTCATTCCAGTACATGTCAAGCAGATTATGTTATGCAAGCTTTGTGTGGAAGGGTAGCTGGCTATTTCATGGTTCGGTTGTTTTGTTTTATACAGGTTAAGTTAGTCTGCTTGCGTCTCGTTGGTATGTGATCGCTTTCTGCACCCTTTCCTCTTTGGAAAATGGAAGCAAAACATGGTATCTGTCATGATTAGACTTAAGGACCCTTTTCTTTTGAAGCAAAAAAAGAAGAAGAAGAACAAGAACAAGAAGAAGAAGAAATAGTCAAAAGATGGTTAGCGGGAATTCAAAAGCTTATAGGGAATTCGAACAACAACGGTACTGCTATATTATAAAAAGAAGAAAAAACAACTAGCTATATGTTAAAATACTGCAAGTTTTATAATTTGTTTCTTATTTGATTAAAGAATAACTAGGGTGGAAATAAAAAATAAGGTAAGTAATGTTATTAAATTTTATCATTCTAAGGCATGTAGGGGTTATTTTTTATCAAAGAATACAGCTGAAAAAATCTTACAATGTGGATTTAATTGGCCCACCATGTTTAAGGACACGTATACATTCTGTAAAACTTGTGAAAATTATCAAAAGTTAAGATCGCTTTCAAAACATCACATGATGCCTTTAAATACTATTTTTGTGTACATATTAGTTGCAGTAGACTATGTTTCAAAATGGATAAAAACAATTCCAAGTCATAACAATAATCATAAAATAGTTATCAAGTTTTTTAAAGAAAATATTTTGAGTCGATTTGGAATCCCTCAAGCCATGATAAATGATGGTGGAACACATTTCTGTAACAAGCCATTTGAGTCTTTAATGAAGAAATATGGAATCAAACACAAAGTTGCCACCTTTTATCACCGCTAGATAAATGGATAAGTAGAACTTACTAATAGGGAAATCAAATAAATCTAGTAAAAAACAATGAATCCTAATCAAAAGGACTGATCTTTAAGACCTAATGATGCATTTTGGGCTTATCGAACTGCTTTTAAAACATCATTAGGTATGTCACCTTATAGGTTGGTTTATGGAAAACCTTGTCATTTGCCTGTGGAACTTGAATACAAAGCTTATTGGGCTATTAAAGCTTTCAATTCAAACCTAGATGATG
>NW_011500365.1:82715-83157 GCF_000495115.2 Populus euphratica | reverse complement strand
GAATGGTAATGTTTTCAAGGTCAATGGACATCGTTTGAAAGCTTACTTTGATAATTTTTCTAACAAAAATGAATCCATTAGTTTGAATGATCCTGTATATAAAGGTTGATTATTTTGTTTTTTTCCATTGTTTTTGTATTTCTTTTTAGTGTGACTCTTCTTTTGCTAGTGTTTCTCCAACCCCAATTAAATGGTGGATAATGGTACTCCATGACTCTTAAGTCGGTTCTTTCAGTTTCCCATAATAATTGTATCTGTGAATATATTTGTTCAATTCCTTGTTCCTTCTGTTTTCTTTGCATCTCTTCTTCACTTGTCTTTTGAAAAATGGATACTACTCTTGAAAAATTGTAAAATGTATTTTCCCACTTTGCCTTAGAATACAATTACAAAAATTTACCATGCTAGGTGTGAAAGATTGAGGTTGTTAATGAATCATGGA
>NW_011500365.1:82028-82660 GCF_000495115.2 Populus euphratica | reverse complement strand
CTTTCTTTTCATACATGTCTGGGACAGGTAAAAACGCACTTTTGCAAAGAAGCGTCGTGCAAAACGACTGGATGTCTGTCATCGATGTGCTAGATGGACTTGTAATACACAATGTCGTTCTTTTAGGATGGTATCTATAAACCATGAAGATAAAATACAATTCATTAAGGATGGCCTGAGTAAGGAGTCTTTAGATAATCTTCTATTGACTCTTGAGACGCATCTTAGTGGAGATGTGCATCGTGCAATTCATGGTTTATGGCCACTATTTCATAAAGAACATTATCGACTTATTCTTGGGAATCTGACTAAAAAAGACCCTGTTTGCTAGTTTTTAAGAAAACTGGATGGGAAGCCTATCCCCGACCCATAGAGGGCGTTTAAGCCGTTCTTGGACGTAAAACCAAGGAAAGATGTGAGCCACAATTACAACTATTTGTACATATATATTGTTTTAAAAAATAAATAAAAAAAAAAATAATAATAAAGAGAGAGAGAGTGAGACTACAGCTAGCCTATATATAAGTGGTATGATTTCATTTTCAAGTTCTCATCTATAAAATCTTCTCTTCATTTCCATCATTTCTACTCAACCCATTCATTCAGCATATATAGAAGTGTGTAGAAATGGC
>NW_011500365.1:80644-81963 GCF_000495115.2 Populus euphratica | reverse complement strand
ATCTATTTCTAAAATAAAAAAATATTTGTGTTTTTTGTGGATCTAGTCTTAGAAAAGAAAAGGAGTTTTTAGAATCAGCAAATCATCTTGGTCAGGTACTAGCTGAGAGAAAGATTCATTTAGTGTATAGGGAAGGCAGACTTGGGTTAATAAGGGGTGTTTCAATAGCTACATTTGTAGGAGGCAATCAAGTTTTGGGGGTTATACCCAAAGCTTTAGTCGAAGGAGACATCATTGGAAAGATAATTGGAGAGGAATTACAGGTCTCCACAATGTCTGATCGAATGAATACAATGTTTAACTATACTGATGCCTTCATTGCCTTACCTGGGTACATTGGAAGAGATCTTTCATCTTTCCTCTTGGGCCCAACTGCACATTCTCCCTAAACCTATAATTTTGTTAAATGTTAATGGTTTTTATGATAATTTGTTGTCTTTTCTTGATCAAGCTGTGGAACAAGAATTTCTAACATTTTCGACAAGACAAATGATAATCCATGCTGCTACTGCTGAATAATTGATTTAGCAACTACAATCTTTCATCCCTGTAATTGATCCCTCCATGAGTCAACTCAATTAGTCAATCATGAAACACCGTAAAAAGCCTAAATTGGATTTTAGCCTTAGTTTGTCAAAAATTATGTCTTTCAATTTTATTAATAGCATAATATTTGTGTTTTGTTATTTCTTATATTTGTTTCAATGTATTTCGGGTTTGTCAGTAGTCACTGTTTTAGGTGATATCTTCTACACTCTATCTTTTTGCTTAGAACAGTAAGGACAATGTCTCGTTTTGGTTGGGGGGAGAGGGTAGTAGTTGATATTAAAAAAATAAAAAAATAAATTAAGTGACTGCATTTTCTATTATTTAAACCATTTGTAAAACTATTGTTATTAGGATGACAGAGTAACAGAGGAACTTTAGTGACTCTTGAGACGCATTTTAGTAAACATTTTTACAAGGTCTATCATAATACTTCTTGAAATATTCAGGTTTACAAACTCTTGGATTGTTATCACTTGATTCTATTTATATGCTCATTTAATAAGTATTTCTAAACCTTCATTTTCACACACACTCGAAAATATGATTGTGGGTTGCACATTGGATAATTACATTATTTGTGTTCTTTTGTTAAGGGTAACAACTAAGAGAAAGAGATAGTATATAATATGTAAAAAAAAAGAAAAATATAATAATAAAAAAAGTTGATAAGTTTGGTTTCGTAGCCTCTTTGACTTAAGCAAATAAGCCTGAAGGGGTGTTTTAACACCTAATACCCTAAAGTCAACTGACTTGGGAGCTATTGGCCCAAC
>NW_011500365.1:75521-76543 GCF_000495115.2 Populus euphratica | reverse complement strand
CGGTGGATCTAGTCTTGGGAAAGAAAAGGAGATTTTAGAATCAGCAAATCATCTTGGTCAAGTGCTAACTGAGAGAAAGATTCATTTAGTGTATGGGGGAGGCAGTCTTGGGTTAATGGGAGGTGTTTCAATAGCTATATTTTTAAGAAGTAGTCAAGTTTTGGGGGTCATCCCTAAAGCTTTAGCAAAATGGCACATCATTGAAAAAACAATTAGAGAGGAACTACAGGTCTCCATAATGTTTGATCGAATGAATGCAATGTTTAAACACGCTCATGCCTTCATTTTCTTACCAGGTGGTCTGGAAATATTAGAAGAGATCTTTCATATTACCTCTTGGGACCAGTGCATATTCACCATATACTCATAGATTTGTAAAATGTTAATGATTTTTATGATAAATTATTTTCTTTTCTTGATCATGCTGTGGAATAGGAATTTTTAACATCTTCTGCATAATAAATCATAATCTTTGCTGCTGCTACTGAATAATTGATTGACCAACAACAATCTTTCATTCCTGTAATTTATCCCTCCATAACACGCATAAATTGGTCAACAAAGAAAAGCCGTAAAAAGCGTAGATTGGATTTGAGCCTTCATTTGTGAATCTTTATGTCTTTTGGTTTTATTATTATGTTTTATTGTTTCTTATATTTGTTTAAGTGTGTTTCAGGTTTGTCAGTATTCGTTATTTCAAGTAATGTCTTCAATAATCTATCTTTTTACCTTAGGACATTGAGGACAATGTCTCGTTTTAGTTGGGGGGGAGGGTAGTAGTTTACAAAAAATTAACTAACTATGTTTTCTATTCCATAAAGCATGTGTAAAACTATTGTTACTAGGATAACATAGTAAAGGAGCTTGTTTGTTAAAGTGACTCTTGAGACGCATCTTAGTAACCGTTCTTCACAAGGTCTATCATTATACTTTTTGAAAGATTCAGGTTTACAAACTCTCGCATTATTATCATTTAATTCTACTCATATACTCATTTAACATGTATTCTTAAACCTTAATTT
>NW_011500365.1:72197-73460 GCF_000495115.2 Populus euphratica | reverse complement strand
TTAATAATATAAAAAAATAATAATAATCTCAACCCAAGGAAGTTAACCTGCAACATTAGAACAAAAATTTTGTTTTCTTGTCATCATGCTGATACTAAATGGAAACATTATTTATGGGTATGACACTTCACCATACGCACTGATCATATAAGCCTGAAGTACCTTCTACATCAGAAAATGACTACTCTCATGCTACATCTATGGCTAGAGAAATTATTAGGTTATGACTATGATATAGAGTATAGACAAGGAAGATAGAATGTGACAACTAATGCCCTCTCCGTGATCTTCAGCAATGAAGTCTATGCCCTAACCACTTTTGTTGTTTCCACCAACTTAATGGATGAAATTAGAAAGTCATATGAAAGAGATTGATTAGTACTTAAAAGTGCATTCTCATTAAGGATTTATGTCATCATATTGCACCTAAAGTATCATTAAATTCCCTAACAAAAGCATGTTTTATATTAGCAAGTCTAAAAATATAATATACCTTTAATTCATGGTAAATGTTCATCTTAAATGCAGATCTATCACATAAATAAAAGGATTGATTAGTGAGTTTAAGTATTGAAATTGAAAGGACAAAGAGAAGGCCAAACTTAGCAAAGTGTTGTTGATGCATTCCAAACTCGAATACTATTTGGTAATTAGATCATATATGGAGTTGTAGATATCTAATTTAGGTCCATTTTATATGGATGGAAAGGTAAAATATAGACCTATAACTTTCATGTGGACTTAAAGACTGAATTTTATGTTTTCAAGTTCAAATCTTAGCAACAACGAAGATGTTGGAAGTTATCCTGTAGCTCAAACACTATTCGGTTTTTGGCTCAGATCTTGAGTTTTGGAAGTCCAAATGGGCTCTGGTTTTTTTTTTTTTTTGTTGGAAAGCTGAGACAATTGCCCACAATTCTATAATTCAGTTACTTATAATTCTGATATTAGCAATGATATTTTGGCCAGCCAATAGTATCAATAATCAGCCCACAATATCATAAAAACAACAACCACTAATGTCAAAAACCAGCCACCAAATCAATGGATGGCCACCAATTATTCAATCAATCAATAGTTCTGAATCTTAGCCTATAAAAGGAGGCATTTTCCATGTATTTAGTCATATTAATTTTCAGATCAAAGTCATCTTCTTCCTTTTTCTCTATATCTTTGTAATGTTCAATTTTTCTTTCATGCTAAAGTAATATCTTGTTTATGTTCTTTCATTTCCTTTCCTATACTTAGTTAACTTATATTATG
>NW_011500365.1:69626-72114 GCF_000495115.2 Populus euphratica | reverse complement strand
AACACTATAAGAACTCTATTTTCACAACTCACTATATTGGGTTAGCAAATAAAGAAAAATAAACGTGCAGAGTTTCTACTTCAAAGTCTATCTAGTCTTCAATGATGTTGCAGCCGCTATCTTGGAAGAAGAAAATAGGCATAAAAACAAAGAAGATAGAAATAGTTCAAACCAAGTAGAGGCGTTGTTGGTGTCAAGAGGAAGATCAATGGAGTGTGGCTCCAATAGGAGTCAAAGGCAAGGGAGGTCCAAATTAAAAAGTAAAAAGACTATGAAATGCTACAACTGTAGCAAAAAAGGGCTCTTTAAAAAGGATTGTTGGTTTAAAAAGGGTATAGAGAATACTACAAAGTTATCAAAACTTCAAGGATGTGTTGGAAGCGCATCAGAAGATGGAGAGGTTTTATATAGTAAAGCACCAATAGTCTTTATAGATAGTGATCTTGTTGTAATGGGCAACCTGCCCAAGTAAAAAATGCAAAGATTTTTCAAAGTGGTGAAAAATGCAAAGATTTTTCAAATGGTCTTGTTGTAATGAGCGACTTGCTTAGATGAAAAATGAAATTTCTTTTCAAAGTGATAAGAAATGTAAAGATTTCTTAAAATGGTTTCATTGTAATGGGTAATTGACCTAAATGAAAGATGAATAGAGTTCTCAAAGAGGTCTGATTATGATGGGTGACCTACCCAAGTGGAAAAAAATGAAATATCTTGAAGGAACGACATGATAGGGCTTGAAGACGCACTATTCAAAAGATGAAAGCCCAAAGGAGTGTTTAAAAAAAGATAGGACTCGAAGGGGAACAAGGGCTGAAAAGTGCAATCAATAGGAAGTAGGGTTATAAAACACGCTACCTGAGAGGTGAGGGCTCAAAGGCATATTCCAAAGGAGGATGGGTTTGAACATGCACTACCCAAGAGTGAGGGCTCAAAAGCGCACTTGAAAAGAGGTAGGGTTATAAAACACATTACCCAAAAGGTGAGGCCTTAAAGGCGCACTAAAAAAGAGGTAAAGTTAGAAAATGCACTACCTAAGGTGGTTGAGGGCTTAGAGGCGTACACAAATGGAGGCAAGGTTAGAAAACACACTACCCAAAATGGTTGAGGGCTCAAAGGCGCACTTAAAAAGAGGTAGGGTTAGAAAACGTAGTACCTAAAATGGTTGAAGGCTCACAAACGCACTTAAAAAGCAAAGAGGTAGGGCTATATAGTGCATTAACTGAGATGGTGGTTTGCTTTAACATGCACTTAAAGGTAGGCTATAAAGCATGAAACTTAAGATGGTGGAGGGCTTAAAGGTTCACTCAAAGTGAAAAAGGTAGGGCTATATAACGCATTAGCTAAAATGGTTGAGGGCTTAACAGCCCACTCAAAAAGAGGTGATGATGAGACACCAATCTGTCAAGGATAAAAGTAATGTATCATGATTAATATGCATGTATACTTGAGAAATATAGGTCCCCTTTTCTTCATGGAGTTGTTCTTTTCTCTAAAGTTTGAGTCTCTGATAGTAAGCTTTGATGGCTCTTTCGCTCTTGCTTACTCGAGTCATATCTTATGATCTTGACCTTTAAAAAGGATCAGCATACTTGTTTGCTCACAAACCTTTATCTAAAGGGTTGCTAACTCTACATTATTCTTAATGTTTGTTCAAAACAAACTTGTTTTGAAAAAATACAAGCGATTCTTATGGATAAGTTTGCATCAATGTTGAAAAATTTTGTTTTGCTTTTGGTGAAGTGTTTAGTCAAAAAGGTTCAAACTTCAATTTGAGGGTTTTAAAGAACAAGTTTTCAAAGCATTCATTTTACTT
Organism: Populus euphratica; assembly: GCF_000495115.2. Lineage (NCBI taxonomy): Eukaryota > Viridiplantae > Streptophyta > Magnoliopsida > Malpighiales > Salicaceae > Populus > Populus euphratica. The sequence continues at coordinate 70,301 of NW_011500365.1, read as the reverse complement.
GCATGAATAATGAATGCCTTCAATCAGAAAGAGCTTAATTGGGCATGTAATATAGGCTTTAGTTCTTGGTTATGAAGAAAATAATATTTATAGTCTCAAAAGGTATTTAAGGGACTTTAAAACTAAGGATCACTGATGTTTATATCCTAAACATTTTTTTGGTTCATACATTTCTGGACCTTGGAATTGATTTGTAAAATAGTCGACGGTGCCCCCTAATGTTGAGCTTTTTTCTTCTTTTGGTTTTAAGCATCATTATATTTGTAATTTTTTTGACATGCTAATTTTTTTTTAACTCTTTCATGCCCCCTAGTATTGTTTGGACACTTTTATCATTGAGAACTTTTTTATACCCCCTAGGATAGTTTGGGCACTTTTAAACATTAAGGATTATTTGCACTTGCATCCTAGTGTAGGGTATGATCCGAGCCAAGGTTATTTTTTCAAGAAAAAGTTATTAGTCTCAAAAAGGGACTGCAGGAGATTTTTAGCATTATGAAATGATGATCAAAGATGACCTTTCTTTATTTCAAATCCATGTGACACGACTAAAAGATTGATGTCTTCTCCCAAGTGCAGGAGTGTCGAAGTAATAAATAACCCGGCAAGACCGGGGTCGAACCACAAGGAGGTTATTTGTACAAATTATAAATAAAAAAAATACAACAACAATAA
>NW_011500365.1:65223-68783 GCF_000495115.2 Populus euphratica | reverse complement strand
ACATTTACCACAAATTAAAGTTATCTTATATTATTAGATATATTATTATAAAATATGCTTTGGTTAAGGAGTTATTGATACTTCAAGTGCAAAATGATGATATAAAACCATGATAAAAATGCACTTTTAAGTACTAATCAGCATGCAGTTAGAATAAATAAGCTTTGCTTCCTCATATGGTTTCTTATTATTCATATAGTTAAAACTTAGCTTCAGAGTTATCTCATGGTGTTTACGTTGTCTTTCAAGTTTTTTATAGGTGTTAGATATCACTTGAATTTTTACAACTTGTTTATTAGAACAAACACCAATTTGATTTTTGTTTTTGTATTAGAACTTTGATTTTCTAAAAATCCTAGTGAAAACATGGAGTCATATTTGTTTTTTGGGAAAGAAAAAGAAAAAAAAGGACAAACACTAAAGAATTCTTGATGTAGTGGTTTTTTGAGTTCAAAGGTGTCTTTAGTATGTTACTTGTATGAAGGTACATCATGAACATAGAAAAATATGTGATTTTATTAAGAGGAAAGGTTCATTTGACAGAAAAAGTCTTATGGCATTATAAGCTAAATTCCCAACAAAACTAAAACAGGTTGAAACAGATATGATCAAACAAAAGAAAATAATTAAGTAGGCTCCATCTTCCTCTTCTATACCAAAACTTTGTCCTTTATCCTTAAAAGTGCACACTTACTTCTTCATACCTTGCTCTTTTACTTCTTCATACCTTGCTCTTTCCATCGGTGCTTTGAGGTTTTCAGAGCATTCCACCTTCAATGTATTCATCAATCCAATACCTAGAGCATGATGGGGGGAGGATTCAAACTCATGTTTGGAGTTCCTTCGAAGGTTATCAATCCACCTTTAATCAAAAGCATGAGTTTCTTTGTAAAGGTACTGGCATAGTACTCGCAAGTGAGGTCAGACTTGTGTCAGTTGGAGTAAGGTAGTTATAGAGGTGTCAAGGGTTCTAGAACTATATATTCAATGCTTAGTAGCTTTTGGTACATCTTACTTTTGACATGTTAGCCAAATCCTAATGGATAACTATAAACTGGTTATGATATCCATTTTTGAATTTAAAAAAAACATGAAAAAGATTTAATTTTTGTTTTTTTTATAAAACAATGCTTGGAAAAATTTCAGGATTTGGTCGTATGCAACAAAATATATTTTTTTCTTTTTTGAAATTCGAGATTGATTTAAATGTTTTTTGAGATTTTTTTTAAATGTTTTGAATTTTTTAATAATTTCAAAGAAAATCAGGTATTTTAATATCAGATTTCTATTTTATAGTATAAGTATATAACCCGATATTGTACAAAATTAGTAGAAAAATATGCAAGAAAATCATAATTTTTTTGAATGATTTCTTTAATATACGATATTATTTCTTGTCTCGGATTTCTTCAATTTAATCCTTAATTGACTGCTAAGCTTCAATTTTCTTGCAATTTGGCACTTAATTTCAATCAATTAACTTGGTAAAAATTAAACTTGGTCTCTTAAAATTCCAATATTCTCAATTAAGCTAAAATTATGCCCTCAAACTTAATTTTTCACCAATTAAGCTCTAAATAAAATTAATTTGATCCATTTAAAGTATAATTAAGTCCTTGCGCGTAATTAAATCCTTCAATTGCACATAAATTAATTCTTAAACATAATTAAAATCTAATTTGACCCGTGATTAAATCAAATTAGCCTATTAAAAATTTAATTATATCATTGGACTTAATTTTTATGTAAATTCATCCAATAATCATTCAATTTGACCTTGAATTTGCATTTGTTTTTTTTGTTTTTCATTTTGGGCATAATAGAGTACAATTAGGCCTTGAACTTCCTCTGAAAATTACAGCTTGAGTCCCCGGCTTGCATTCTTCATGTTGCCAACCTTTATTTTATTTTTAAAATTTTTTATTTTGAAATAAAATAATTTTAGGAGAATAACTTAAAATTAAATTTTGACAATTATTTAGCTGACCTAACAAATATTATGGTAGTTAGCCGCTGTGAAAATCATTAAGAATTAAAATAGGAGGACAGTGCCTGACTGGTTTTTAACTTTTTAGAGGTAATCTAACCATTTATGAATGCTTATCCAAAGAATGTCTAGTACGATAGATTCTTTAATGATCATATATTTGAGCAGACGTTGAGAATGGGAAAATATACAATAACTAATTATTAGAGATGTAAGTTCGCTTAGCTCATCGAGCTAAAATGAGTATTGGGTGACCGTGCCATAATTAATATGTTCTTTAGATATTGATTCTTTACCTTTAATTAAATCATGTATTAATTATTAATTTTTTAATGAATTTGATGCAGATCCAATCTCACTTTGAATTTATCACACTAAAGTATGACTAAGAAATTTTTATGAGTCATTTTAAAGGGTAATTTAACTTGTCTCTATAATACCAAGAACCTCCAAAAAATGCTACTAGAGCTGGTCTCTATAAATTTGTGTGTACTAGTTCTAACTTTTTGGTTTTAAGGTCCTACCAACCTTTAAAAAACTGAACTTCTTCTGTTTTTCAAGAACACAACTTTCACAAATATCTAGATCAACATTTTTTAATTTTGGTAGCTTTTTCTTTGAGTGAAGTATTTTCATCCCCTTTTGACTCATATGGCAGAGTCTACAGTGCCATAACTGTACCTTATTTTGTGCTTCAGTAGAGGCAATAATGTCTACAGATCTTGTGGTCATATACAAGGTGCTGGTTTTCTTTCTATAAGCCAAAATCATTGCTCCCTTTGATACCTTCCATATAGCTAAAAAAAAAAAGGATTGAATGACCATTATCATCAAGTTGTCTGACTAAGATCAACTTCTTCTTTAGTCCAAAAACATGCCTTATATTTTGCAAGTTCCATATAGATTTATTCATTATCTTGATTTGCATATCTCCTATACCTACAATATGCATTAATTCTCCATCAGGTAGATAGACTACATAGTTTTGCATCATTTCATGGTGTGGTTTATAGTGGAATGAAACACCAAAATCAAGGATCCAATCATCAATTGAACTTTATATAGCAAGAATCAAAGTATCTTGTACCTCATCTGTAGTAGCTGTTGCAGAGTCAGCTTCAGGTTTTTTTGGTTTTATGCAATTTCTCATGAAATGACTTTGCCATAATTCCAACATTCAACCTGCTTTTTTGTGTCCGGATTTGCTTTTACTTTTGTACCTTGATTTTGATCTGTTTCTGGATAAGCCTCTATCATGTCTCCTTGACACGACTAAAAGATTGATGTCTTCTCCTAAGTATAGGAGTGTCAAAGTAATAAATAACCTGGCAAGATCGGGCTCGAACCATAGGGAGGTTAATTATACAAATTATAAATAACAATAATACAACAACAATAATAATAATAACAACAACAATAATAATTGTAATAATAATAATAGTAGCAATAATAGTAATAGTAATAGTAATAGTAATAATAATAAAGAAAAAGAAGTAGGAGAAGAAGAAGAAGATAACAAATTTGAGATGGAATCTTAATGTAATGATTAAACAATGATAATAACAAATGTCAA
>NW_011500365.1:60135-64424 GCF_000495115.2 Populus euphratica | reverse complement strand
TTATTATAAAACATGCTTTAGTTAAGGAGTTATTGATACTTTAAGTGCAAAATAATTATATGAAACCTTGATAAAAATGCACTTTTAAGTACTAATCACTCCTCCCTTGAGTGTTTATGTTGAGAGCTGAACTTGTACTTGAACTTTCACCTAAGTCTTTCCTTCACACTTCTTCAGCTAAAAATAAGTCTCAGATGTCATCATATTTCAGTTTGAATTTTATGACTAAGTTGCTGACGGCTATTCTCATACCTTCCCAACTACTTGGAAGTGAAGCTAGCAAAATAAGTGCATGGATCTCATCATCAAACTCAATCTCAACAGATGAAAATTGATTTGTGATGGCATTGAGGTTGTTAAGATGTTGTATAACAGAGGTGCTTTCTGTCATCTTTAGGTTGAACAATTTCTTCATCAAGTGCACTTTATTATTTATTGAGGGCTTCTCATTCATCCAGATAAGGCTTCCATCAATTTTGTAGTGGATTTTTCTTTTGTAACATTGTGAGTAACTCTTCTTAACAAGGAAAGCTGGATAATGCCTAAAACCTGTCTATCAAGAATTTATCAATCTTTTTCTAGCATATTCTCTAGTTTTCTCCCCAAAAAAGGAAGATAAAGCTTCTTCCTATATAGATAATCTTCAATTTATATTTTTCAATATCCAAAATCTGTTCCATCAAATTTTTCAATTCCCGCAGCCTTTATTTCATCTACCCTTTTTAATATGTCTTGAATTTGATTCGACCAGATCTGACCTTACAGATGTGTCCAAAATGACCAAATTTTTTTTAAATAATCCAAATCAGGCTTTGGATGGCTTAGATCTTATCAATCAAACTTTTGAATAACTTGACGCTACAAATGAAAACATGTGTCAATAGGAATGGTGGTTGCGTTACACTAGACCAAAATCTAGTATGCTGATATGTCATACACGTAAGCAAAAAGGGCCCACATATGATGACGTTGTAGATCCATGTGGATTTTCTGTTTGACTTGTCTTTGCTGACATGAACAATGATGTGGCAGGTGATATGACTGCTAACTATGCATAATTGCTACTATGGCTGCTGACATGTCGTGTCAACCCAATTTAGTTGTAGATATTCAGGTGAAAAAGACGCATGGAGCACGAGGGGTGTGTTGGTGTGCGTGGGTAATTATGTTGTCGGTGCATGTTAGCTCATACGGGCATAAAGGATGTCAGTTATTCATCGGGTTTTCACTAGTGGATTTGTCTTATCTTCCTCTACACGATGGTATGTTCAAAAACACGTTTTGAGAACTTTGATTTTTGAGTTTGGATCAAACACCCTCTTTTTCAAGAACAAACTCTAATGTCAATTGTTAGGATATTCAAGCATTCAAACACACACAAACTTACATGGTTCAGCAACTTGGCTACTCCATGGAGCTACTAGTTTGTATTAATCACTTAAAGAAACAATACAAACAAAGAGGAGGAGAAAATTCTTCTCAACTTAACTCTACACTCAAGCTCTCTCTTCTAGTCTCTCTTCTCTTTTATTCTTTCTATATTTTGTATACCTTAACCTACAACTCTTCACTAAGCGTAAATGCCACAAATTGTGTCCTCCAAATAGGAGGGAAGGGGCATAAATCATACCATGATTTATGCCACCAATTGTGTCCTCCACCATGTACAAAGTGGAAGATTAGGTATTCCCATTTGTATATGATGGGACATTGTTTGTTTCTACTTACTAACAGGAAGTGGGTGATTAGTACTTAAAAGTGCATTTTTATCATGGTTTTATATCATCATTTTGCACTTGAAGTATCAATAACTCCTTAACTAAAACATGTTTTATAATAATATATCTAATAATATAAGATACCTTTAATTTGTGGTAAATATTCATTTTAAATGCAGGTCTATCACATAAATGAAAGGATTGATTGATGACTTTAAGAACTTAAATTGCAAGGATAAAGAGATGACCAAACTTAGAAAAGAGATGTCGGTGCAATTCAAACCGGAACACTATTCGGTAATTGGGTCATATCTGGAGCTATAGATCTCAGATTTAAGAACTTATTGTTGTTGTATTATTGTTATTTATAATTTGTACAATTAACCTCCTTGTGGTTCGACCCCGATCTTGCTGGGTTATTTATTACTTCGACACTCCTGCACTTGGGAGAAGACATCAATCTTTTCGTCGTGTTAGTGGGACAGAAACTTCTTAGTGATGCTCCAACCAACATGATAATCCCCACTTTCAACATCAAGCTTTTTAAGCCAGTCATATTCTCTAGCTTAAAGGTCATTAATTCTTCTTAATTATCTAATAAATAGATACCAATATTCCGAAAGGTGCTTCACACACACACGTGCACACTCACACATATAATGATCTCAAACACTCCGTTAAATAAAAATTTACTATAGTTATTGAGAATAAGAATATAAGTTTTTTATATATAAATAATTATTAAAAATAATTATTTTTATTTTCTCCAGATGATGTATAAGGGCCTTTCAATAATACTTCTTGGAAATGATAGATTTGAAGCCTCCTTAGTGCAATAACATAATTATCTTGAGAATTTGAAATTCTTCTAAAACAGAGTGACTTGGTCTCCCCAATGCTATATAAATAACTGTCCATGGGATTGACGTGGTTGCCTAGTGCTATATGCGCTATTTTTCATAGGAGGTTAATTGTATAAATTATAGATAACAATAATACAACAACAACAATAATAATAACAACAATAGTAACAATAATATTAATAGTCGTAGTAGTAGCAGTAACAGTAGTAGTAGTAAAAAGGAAGAAAAAAAAGAAAAAAACGTTGTTGAGAACTTTGAGATAGAAGATTAATATAAGATTAAACAATGATAACAACAAATGTCAAGGTTAGAGGATCCGTTAATGGTATGTCAAACAAGTATAGTATAAACTATTATTATTGAATTGGAAACCACATACAAAGAAAGTTCTAATCAGATTATAATTTGTTAACATGATTACATTAGTTATCTTATTCGATTAATGTTAATACTTGTAAATTTCATTAGACATTCATAATTATAACTTATGTTAACAACAAATCAAGTTCCTTTCATAATTCAGGTGTCGGTTATATCATATAGTATGGGCAATGAAAGTGCCAAGCATTTGTTGTAGCAAGTGTTATACAACATAAATCTATATTAGTCATTTAACATGTAAACTATTAAAGAGTGAATAAAATAACAAATACAAAACATGTTAGTATCAAACATTAAAGTCCATATTGAGTTTCAATATACTTATTCTTACACCATTAGTGTAACTTTTTCACCTTGACATAATAAACTTAACTAAACACAATGAAAGAAAGAAAAATAAACAAACTAAATGAGAACATAAATAAGATAAAAGATAACTAAGTAAAGAAAATGAATTAAAAAGCATAAATAAGATATTAATAAAAATAAAACTTATGCATTACAAAAATGCAAGAGCATGATCTTGATTTGGAGACCAAGATGCCTAAATGCATGGCAAATGCCTTCTTTTATAAGCCAAAATTGGAAACTATTAATTGGATGACTAATTGATGGGTGGGTGGCCAACTCTTAACTTAGTAACAATCTTTATTTTCTCTTGTCTGCCCAAAACGTTATTGGTAATGTTAGAATTGGAACCACTTGAAAACATGAAAGTTGTAGTAAATTGTCTCAGCTTTCTAGGAAAAAAAATAAGTCATTTGGGCTTCTAGAACTCCAAATATGGGTCAAAATTTGAACAATATTCGGGCTTTCCATCCACATAAAGTAGACCTAGATCTTAGATCTACAACTTCAGATATTACCCAATTACCAAATAGTATTCCTTTTTGAACTGCACTGACATCTATTTTCTAAGTTGGGTCATCTCTTTGTCCTTTCAATTTTAGTTATTAAACTCATCAATTAATCTTTTCATTTGTGTGATAGGCCTACATTTAAAATGAACATTTACCATAAATTAAAGGTATCTTATATTATTAGATATATTATTATAAAACATGCTTTAGTTAAGGAGTTATTGATACTTCAAGGAGTTATTGATACTTCAAATGCAAAATAATGATATAAAACCTTAATAAAAATGCACTTTTGAGTACTAATCACACCCTCCAACCAGCTTATTACTAGTTTCTAGTAATCAAATCATTAAAATAGAAAACATATTTGCAAATTCCATAAAGCAAGGTTAAAATAGAAAAATTATTTGCAAATTCCATAAATCAAGGTATTCATCATTAAACTTCCATTAATCTATCCGGATAAA
>NW_011500365.1:57376-60087 GCF_000495115.2 Populus euphratica | reverse complement strand
ATTAATAAACCTTTCTTTTATGCTTAATATATCAACACATAGTTATGAGGCTTTTCTTAGAAGGAAACAAAAGTTTTGTTCTAATGTTTAAGGTTAACTTTCTTAGGTTGAAATTATTAGTATTTTTTCTTATTGTTTTTTAATATATATACATATAACTTAAAACACCAGGCATCTTTAACCCATATAACAAGCTTTCAGCTAATAACTCCCACACTAGTTGTCTTAAAGCATTAGGTGTTGAGACACCCCTACAACCTTAGTAACTCGAGTTGTCGATACTAATACGTAGATGGTACAATGTTTGATTTTCTTAAAATTTTATCTCCAACCCATGTAACAAGCGTTAGGCCAATAGCTACCAAGTTAGTTAACTTTAGGGTATTAAGTGTTAAAACACCCCTTTGGGCTTAATTGCTTAGGTTAGGGAGGCTACAAAACCAAACTTATCTATATTTTTATTATCATTTTTTTTGCTCTTTTTTTTTGTTTTTTTTATGAAATTATATACTATCCTTTTTCCTTAGTTGTTATCTTTAACAAAAAAACATAAATAATGTAATAATTCAATGTTAAACTGTGTGTGTGAAAATTAAGGTTTAAGAATACATGTTAAAAGAGTAATGAGCAGAATTAAATGATAATAATGCAATAGTTTGTAAATTTGAATATTTCAAGAAGTATTATGATATATCTTATTAAGAATGATTATTAAGATGCGTTTTAAGAGTCATTTAAACAAAAGAGCTCCTTTACTCTATTAACCTAATAACAATAATTTTGCACATATTTTATGAAATAGAACACAGTTAGTTAAATTATTTTTCAACTAGTACCCTCTCCCCCCAATCAAAATAAGACATTGTCTTCAATGTCCTAATGTAGAAAGATAGAATATAAAAGACATCACTTGAAACACTAAACATTAACAAACCTAAAACACACTTAAACAAATATAATAAATAACAAAACAATAATAAAACCAAAAGACATAAAGATTTACAAATGATGGTCCAAATCTAATTTAAGCTTTTTACGGCTCTTAAATGACCAATTTATATGACTCATGGAGAGATCATTTACAAGAATGAAAGATTGTAGTTGGTCAATCAATTGTTCAGCAGTAGCAATAAAGTTATGATTTATCATGCCGAAGATGTTAGAAATTTCTATTCCACAACTTGATCAAGAAACAACAACAACTTATCATAATAACCATTAACATTTAAAAGACCTATGGATTTATGGTGAATGTGCAGTTGGGCTTTAGAAGACATATGAAAGATCTCTTCTAATATGCCTAAACCACCTAGTAAGGCAATGAAGGCGTCGACATGGTTAAACATTATATTCATTCGAGAAGACATTGTGGAGACATATAGTTCCTCTCTAATTTTTTTTCCATTAATGTTCCCTTGTGCTAAAACTTTAGGAACGACCCCTAAAACTTGACTACCTTTTAAAAATAAAGCTTTTGACACACCTCCCATTAACCCAAGATTGGCTCCCTCATACACTAAATGAATCTTTTTCTCAACTAGTATCTAACCAAGATAATTTATTGATTCTAAAAAGTCCTTTTCTTTTTTAGGACTAGATTCATCAAAAACACAACTATTTCTTATTTGATGACTTGAGGAACTTGCCATTTTTAAACACTTTTATATTTGTTGAATATATGGGATGAGTAGGAATGAAAGAAAGGAAGAGGGGATTTTATAGATGAGAAATTAAAAAGGCAATCATACCATTTATATGTAGACCAGCTGGAATATCACACACACACTCTCTCTCTTTATTTATTTACTTATTTTTTAAAAAGCATGTGTATGTATAGGTAGTTGTGATTGTGGCTGATATCTTCCCTTGGTTTTACATACAAGAACGACTTAAACGCCCTCTATGGGTCAGAGATAGGCTTTTCATCTAGATTTGTTTTTTAAAAAAGGCAGACATGGTCTTTTTTTAGTTAGATTCCCGAGACTAAGTCAATCATTTTTTTTTATGAAAATGGAGCCATAAATCATGAATTGTATGATGCATATCTCCACTATGATGAGACTTAAAAGTCAATAGAAGATTATTTAAAGACTTTGTGTTTTGAAATAAATTCTATTTTTTGATAATTTTCACAAGTTTTGCAGAATGCATGTGAGTCCTTGAATAGGTAGGCCAGTAAAATCCATTTTCTAAGCTTTCTACATTCCTCTTTTTTTTATGAGAAATGATCCCCACATGCCTTAGAGTGACAAAATTTAATGATACTACTTACCTCCTTGTCAGAAATGCATTTTTGAAATATTTCATCAGGACAATAATTGAATAAGTAAGGGTCATTCTAGTAAAACTTTTGCACTTTGTTAAAACTTTTTCTTTTATCTTTGGTACTCTAGTGAGTTGACAAAAATCTTGAAGTAAGAAAATTGATATTTTTAGCAAACCAAGGCATTGAACTAAGAGAAAGTAGAGATTTATCAGGAAAGTAATCATCGATTGGTGTGATGTTGAATGTCAAATCTATTGTCACTCTTGACTAAAGATCCGTATCAATATTTTTGGTGCCTTTTTCATCTCAATTTCTTATTGTTTGGTCATGGCATGAGAAAATGAAAGTGCTGGCGGAGAATCAGTCATTTCTTTGCTATTTTCAGATTCAACCCCTTCCTTACCCTTAGAGGTTGACTCATCATCTTTCTCACAAGGTTCAAGAA
>NW_011500365.1:55652-55967 GCF_000495115.2 Populus euphratica | reverse complement strand
TTCAAAATTGGAGCCACTTGAAAGTTGTAGGAAATTGTCTCAGCTTTCTTGTGTAAAACATTCAGCTCATTTCAACTTCTAGAACTCTAGATATGTCCAAAATACTGAACAATGCTCGAGTTGGAGAACATATTCGGGCTTCTTTATTGTTACAACAATTTGGACTTGAAAATAACATTTTTAGATCTTGGGCTCCATATGAAAGTTGTAGACCTATGTCTTACCTTTCCATCCATATAAATTGGACCTAAATCTGAGATCTGTAGCTCCAGATATGACCCAATTACCGAACAGTGTTCCGGTTTGGATTGCACC
>NW_011500365.1:54793-55607 GCF_000495115.2 Populus euphratica | reverse complement strand
CTCTTTGTCCTTTCAATTTCAGTTTTTAAATTCATCAATCAATCCTTTTATTTATATGATAGGCCTGCATTTAAAATGAACATTTACCATCATTTAAAGGTATTAGATATATTATTATAAAACATGTTTTAGTTAAGGAGTTATTGATACTTCAAGTGCAAAATGATGATAGATTCTTTAGGTGCAAAATGATGATATAAAACCTTGATAAAAATACACTTTTAAGTATCAATCACAAGTATTAAGCAAGTTTTGATATTTATCCCAAAATTGATAAAAGTTTTCTCGTGGTTTTGAGTGAAAGTGGTGACTTGTCTTTTGAAAGAGTTTGTTCTATGAGATGGGGAAAACTTCTTTAAAAACTGTTGTTATATTTCATCCCAAGCACGAATGGATCGAAGTCTCGAATTTTATAACCATGTTTTAGCTTTATCTTTTAATGAAAAAGGAAAAAGCTTTAATCTAATAGTGTTCATGCTACAATTTGAATCATTATATGTGTTGCAGACCTCCTCAAATTCCCTTAAATGCAAGTATGAATTTTCCAAATCTAAGTTATAAAAAAAAGGTAAAAGTTGAATAATGCCTAACTTAAAATTGAAATGAGATGCATCAGAAGAGAAAATTATGCATGATGGTACACTTATTCTTGTGAGATTTATTTATTTATTCTAAATAAAAGTTTACTTTATCTTTATCATTTATGTAATATTAGATTAATGAATCTAAGTGTTTTAACATGGTTATTCTCATTATTCTCATTATGAAGTGATTGATTATCTTCTTCAGCCATATTTTCTGAAAATGATGAGGA
>NW_011500365.1:54251-54783 GCF_000495115.2 Populus euphratica | reverse complement strand
ATGATGAGGTTATCCTACAAAGTCTACCACTTGATGTACGTAACCACACTCTCATGCACGTATAGGAATAGAATAAAAAGAAGAAGAAAATAAAAGAAAAGGAAACAAAACACAAGAAACAAAGTTATATACAAGAAAAGTAAAAATAAAAAATAAAAAATAAAATAAATACTATAATTTTTACAACTTACCTCCGTAACAACGACACCAAAAACTTGACACGACAATAAAATTGATATCTTTTTCCAAGTGCAGGAGTGTCAAAATAATAAATAACCCGACAAGACTAGGGTCGAACCAAAGAGAGGTTAATTGTATAAATTATAAATAACAATAATACAACAACAATAATAACAACAACAATAGTAACAATAATATTAAAAGTAGTAGTAGTAACAATAATAACAGCAGGAGTAGCAATAATAAAGAAGAAGAAGAAGAAGTTGATGTCAAACAAGTATAGTATAAACTATTATTATTGAATTAAAAACCACACACAAAGAAGATTCTAATTAGATTATAAATTGTTAAT
>NW_011500365.1:50237-54185 GCF_000495115.2 Populus euphratica | reverse complement strand
GTCAGGCATTCATGATTATAACTTATGTTAACAACAAATCAAGTTCATATTGAGTTGTACCATATATTATGGGCTATAAAAGTGGCAAACATTTGTTGTAGCAAGTGTTATACAATATAAATCTAGATTAGTCATTTAACAAGTAAAGTGTTAAATAGTGAACAAGATAACAAATACAACACATGTTAAAATCAAACATTAAAGTCCATATTGAGTTTACACTATACTTATTCTTACACTATTAGTGTAACCTTTTCACCTTGACATAATAAATTTAACTCAACATAATAAAAGAAAGAAAAATAAAAAAAAACAAAATAAGAACATAAATAACCTAAATTTGAGATCTACAACTCCATATATGACTCAATTACCGAATATTGTTCTAGTTTGGGCTGCACTAACATCTCCTTTCTAAGTTTGACTATCTCTTTGTCCTTTCAATTTTAGTTTTTATATTCATCAATCAATCTTTTCTTTTATGTGATAGGCCTTCATTTAAAATGAATATTTACCTTCATTTAAAGGTATCTTATATTATTAGATATGTTAATATAAAAGATATTTTAGTTAAGGAGTTATTAATACTTTAAGTGCAAAATGATAATATAAAACTTTGATAAAAATACAATTTTAAGTACTAATCAACACCACTCTTCATGAGATTGAATTGGTCTCCTAAGTGCCATATACATCACTTCTTATAAGATTGATATAGTCTTTCCAAGTTCTATATACACCACTCTGCATGGAATAGACTTGGTCTTCCTAGTGCTTTGTGCACCACTCTTATAGATTTGATATCCCTATACTATATGCACCACTCTCCATGGGACAAACCATAAGCTCTCACACCTCAAAAAACATATAACCATTTAGAAATGTTTTAAGTATAGACTCATCCTCTAATAAGTTTCCTATCCACTTACAAAATTTTCAAGTACATGCTCCACATTCAATGAGTTTGGTGATGAGAGTTTCTCTAATAGAACTCCTTTTAATGTGAGTTGATCTTTTGTAATGGCTTCCCATAACTACTTAGAAATTTTTTAAGTATAGACTTCATGCTCAATAAGTTTAGAGATAGAAATTCCTCCAAAGTGAGTTAATTACCTCAAATGGTTTCCTTATAGTCACTTAGAAATTTTTTAAGTACATGCTCCATGCTCAATGAGTTTAGAGATGAGAATTCCTCTAAATTGAGTTCATTTAATCCAATGGGTTCATTATTTTATTCACTTAGAAATTTTTTAAGAACAGGCTCCACACTCCATGAGTTTGGAGATAGGAGTTTCTTCAAAGTGAGTTGATTTCCTTTCATCAGTTCCCCCTAGTCACTTAGAAATTCTATAAGTATAGGTTCCATGCTTAATGTGTTTGGAGATGTCAATTCTTCCAAAGTGAGTTGATTTCTTCCAATGGAATCCTAGCCACTTATAAAACTTCTAAGTTGGCAAAGCAACCTTTAAAACATTATTAACTAAAACTAAAACAAGTTATCATAAACAAATGATAATAAAAATCACTTTAAGTAGGTCTCAAGTACTCCACTTTTAAAGTGTGCAAAAGTATACAATTCAAGCTTGAAATCTTTAATGAGAGTAGACTTTTATTGCTGCTTTTCTTTCTTCTTTTTTGTAAACCCATCAAGGCCAAACCTTTGAATCTTTACCAAACTCTTGAACTTAGTATTGAATCCCTTAGAGCTTAGCCAATTTTTTTTTTTCTTTCCTCTCCTCCTCCTTCTTTTCACTGTTAGATTATGTCTTTTTTATAAGGTGATTTGAAGCTTCTAAATGAATTTATTATGGTTTTGACAAACCAAAACTAAGTCGATTTTATCATAGGATAGATGGTTTTGATCAAACTTGGAGGTCAAAGTGAAGGGTTTCAACCCTTTGATCTTGAGAGAAGTGCTTTTTAGGAGTTTTTAAGCGTGAACACATGAACAATTTAAGTGGTTATAATTTTAAAATCTCAAAGTAAAGAGATCATTAGCAAGAAATTCACAATGTTTTAAATTATAAATCTTATGTTTTCAAAAAATTTACTAGTTTATGCAAAAACAAATTTTGGCTACAAGAAAGATAAATGACATGCCTTTTCAACGTAGTAACTCTATGACGAACTGGTTGCAATTTTATAATTTACAATAACTTATGATTTTATAGATGAGTCAAAGCTTGACCCATTGGTTAAAGTGTCTATATTTTATTGGACATGGCCGGTTTTAACCAGTTTTGATAGTATCTATTGTGGGCTTCAATTCTTCATCTCAGTACAAACTAATTTGATGGCTAGATTATTAGATTTTTGGTCGGACCGATTGATCGAATTTGGGTTTAATAACACTAATTTTCTTGTTCACTCTTTAATACTTTGCTTGTTAAATGATTAATCTTGATTTATGTTGTATAACACTTGGTACAACAAATGCTTGGCACTTTCATAGCCCATAATGTATGGTATAACCGACACCTGAGCTATGAAAGGAACTTGATTTGTTGTTAACATAAGTTATAATCATGAATGTTTGACGAGATTTACAAGTATTAGCATTAATTGAATAAGATGACTAATGTAATCATGTTAACAATATATAATCTGATTGGAACCTCCTTTGTGTGTGGTTTCCAATTCAATAATAAGAGTTTATACTATACTTGTTTGATATATCATTAGTGGAACCTCTAACCTTGACATTTGTTATTATTATTGTTTAATCCTTACATTAATTTTCCATCTCCAAGTTCTCATCATCTTCTTCTTCTTCTCTTTCTTTATTATTATTATTATTATTTTTATTATTATTATTACTATTGTTGTTGTTGTTATTGTTGTTTTATAATTGTTGTTTATAATTTGTACAATTAACCTCCCTGTGGTTCGACCCCGGTCTTGCCGGGTTATTTATTACTTCGACACTCCTACACTTGGGAGAAGACATCAACCTTTTAGTCATGTCATTCATGTCAAGGCATCTTTTTGAGCATGGAAAGGCTTTTTGGGAGAGAGAATAAGAAGTTACAATGGGTTCAGTTCATAAAGAACAAAAACTTGCCATGTCTCATACACCCAAACAGAACTTCATCAACTAGTATTAAAAACACATGAACTTTTACACAACACGACCATCCATCTTTTGTTCTTTCATCACCTCACACACGGCTAGCAGTGACTGATAAAATTCGTAACATTAATTGAAAGAACAAAAATACATTACTTTTCTTAAACAAAGTCGTCAAGAAGTCTTATTTTCAAACTCATCACTGAACACAAACTCACAAAAGAAGCCTGAATTTAAACCACATAATATGGCTTTGGTTTTGCAACGATGCCGGCCTCGACATGCATCATGTTGACTCCAGCACTAACATTATTGCAGGCCTCCATTTATTTCTCAAATCAAAAACATAATTTAAAATAGTAAATATCATAGTTCTTCAGACGAGACACATTTGTGTACTTGGAATGTATCAACCAGAAATTCTGGCCAAGCGAGCTTTCCGGTTCTTAATCAGTTTTTGCGCAAGGCTGCAAAAAATCAATGCAAAGATTGCAAAATTAGACCCACACAATGCTCAAGGCTATTAATTTTGGTGCAAAACCACCAAAGAAAAAATAAGTAACACAAATTTATCATTTAATCAAGTTCTTACGCTTCAAGATCGGCATCGTGCTTTGCTGCAAGATCGTCACCAATCTTCACGAGATTGTTCAGATTTTCTTGGCTAGCATCGTCCATCTTGGCCTCAGAGAGTTTCATCTTAGCCTGAAAATCGTGTTAACTTGAGCAGCACATCAATTGAGGAGAAATACAAGTGCATGGTAAAGAGTATGATCGAAACTCTCCATTTTAAATAAGTACTGAGGTAAATCTTTGGAAATGTTTTCCTTCGTTTCTACACAGCTATATATGTATCTATATCTATATATATATATATATAT
>NW_011500365.1:43245-50186 GCF_000495115.2 Populus euphratica | reverse complement strand
TATATATATATATATAGTTGGAAAATATTTCAACTGTGAGTCACTCATACCTGAAGACGATAATAGTTATCTTCCCAGCCACAATATTTAAAGATTGTGGATATATACGTCGAAATCATCTCATCTGGTGCAGTTGTCAAGATATCAATCAATGGGCTGCCGTTGTTCTCGCTATACCAAAGCCATCTTAAGAGGCCCCATTTGCTGGGATCTCCAACCACATACCTGTCACTCTGGTCAGCTGCTCCAGTTCCAAGTGAAAGAATAAGAAGCTCACGACCATCCATCTTTTGTTCTTTCATCACCTCACACACGGCTAGCAACGACTGATAAAATTTATGACATTAATTGAAAGAAAGCATTCTGACAGTTAAGCAAGTACACAAAACTCAACCCAAGTGTTCCAGAGAGTTTTAGATCCACTTAGCAACGTTAACAACACCTGTATAGCGACATATAGCAACCCTTAACTTACAGGATTGTTGGCTGCCAGACCGCCATCAGCTAAGTTGAAATCAACGGTTGTTTTAAAATTATAAGGAGGGAAGTAATATGGCGCTGCAGACGTGCCAATACAAACATCTGCTATTCCAGCATCGGTTGATTTCTCACGTTTTGCCTGCAATTTTGTTCACCACAGAAGGCGCAAGAGATCACTATATGTGTGTGTGTGAAGCACCTTTCGGAATATTGGTATGTGTTTATTAGATAATTAAGAAGAATCAATGACCTTTAAGCTGGAGAATATGACTGGCTTAAAAAGCTTGATGTCGAAAGTGGGGATTATCACGTTGGTCAGAGCATCACTGAGAAGTTTCTGTCCCACTTCCTCCTTGATTATCTCATGTAGTTTGACACCATCATACCTTGGAAAAACTAGACTCCGAAGTTTCTTACGGATAAAGTTAGGAAGCAATCTCCACTTTAAAAGAAACCGTAATGCAGAAATGAGAGGGTCTACAATTACATGATTCCTGTTTAAGAGAATCACATGGATTTAATTATGCAGAATTCAAACTTTTTTTCTGAGAAAAAAATTATGTAAGTATTTTGTCAGGATATATATTGTTTAAATAAAAAAATTAAAGTGCACAATCCCGACCCTTCGATTTAATTCACCTCATTTCATTATTATATTGCTGGATCTGGTTTCTTGCTTCATCCAGGACAGAATTGATCGCAGCTTCATCATCGAAAAGGTCATCGTCTTCGTCTTGTTCGGTGGTTTGAGGAAATATGAGTTGACTCTTGTCCAGATAAAACTGGAGAATATCTTTTGCTGCAAAAGCTGGTCGTTTTTCAGCATTCGGAGTAGTGAGCATGGCAGTCATAAGACCTCCTGTGCTGGTCCCAGCAACAAAGTCAAAATAATCTGCAATCCTCGCATCCATGTTATCCACATCCAACCTCTATACATACATACAACAAAAATAGCAATTAGTATAAGGCTTCTCTGATCGATATTATTAAGAAGTAACATGAGGGTAACGCTAAAGTTTTTGATAGATTCAAGAACCTGAAGCTTAGCTTCTAGAGCAGTAAGGACTACGCTAGGAACGATTCCTCGCACTCCTCCCCCGTCAATGCTGAGGATTGTTTCAAAGCATTGATCATCAGGACCTGATCCACTCGAACTTCCATTCCCTAATTATTTAACAAGAAAAAAATTAGCTTTGATTATTACAGAGTCTAATCTATTTGATTACAACTCTAGTAATAGGGTTAATATTGAAGTGCTCACCCATCTTGTGAAAACTGAAATACAACTTTGTAGTCTGTGACTATTTCTGCTTCACTACAACTTGAGCTTCTCCTTTGCTCCCCTTTTATAGCACTCCTGAGGCTGCGTATGGTAGCTTAGCAACAATAGTATTGTCTTCTTTTTTTTTTGATGTTTTTCTTGAATATGCTTAGAACATTACTGTACTATTCTTAAAATATATTGAAACTTAGGTTGCCATTAATGTCAAACGTCATCAGATTAAATAAAAAAAGTTCCAGTGACATCAAAGAAAAAAAACAAGAAATCTCATCTGCTTAAATTTTATACGATCATATAACATTTTCTCATTTGTCTCATCCACGTACCATTTTATTTTCTCCTGGCTGGTTACTCACTGCTACGTCTTATTTTACTTAGAGAGATATTTTTGTTTCTTAATAGAAATATTTTGAAACTTTTATTCTCAGCTAGTTGAGTTGAAAATAGAGTTTGGGTTCTGACTCATGATTTATAGTTAGTGTTAAGTTGTTCTCAAAGGATATAAAAGATCGAGAATCGAAGAAGAAAATGTGTTTGATTATGTAAACAAACTCAACCAATGATAATATTTAGGAAATTGTCTAACCTGGTGAAGCGGGCTCAAGTTCTATGTTCTACAAAATTGAACCTTGGGAAATTTTTAAGAAAAATTAGAGTAGAAAACAACAGTTGCTACTAAGTTGTTTTATCAGAAGCAAATTGTTTCTTAGATTTACTAATCCAGAAGAACATATAATAGAATAATTGTATAATTTGATCCGATTACTAAAAACATTCAGCTTTTTCTGGCGTATGGCATAAGAAAACAAGAAATGCCGATAGTATAAAAAGATCAGATATGGAAAGGATTGCTATGTATTTCAACTTCTTTTCCTTCCGAAACAGCAATGAAATGCTACTTGTTATATCCAAAACTCATAACAATTTTTTTATTTGTTAACGTAGGTATCTGAATCACGCGGGTATTTTAACTAATTAAATAAATTTTAAAATTAATAATTATATAAGGTTTAAATTTATAATTATTAAAAAATAAATCTAAATTCTCATAAGTTAAGTTACAATTTAAAATTACTCATAAAAAGTTATTAGTCATAATTTAGTGTGATAAATTGAGAGTGAGATTGGATCTGCATCAAATTCATTAAAAAATTAATAATTAATACATGGTTTAATTAAAGATGAATAATCAATCCCTAAACAACATATTAAGCACTGTACGGTCGCCCAATGCACATGTCAGCCCAATGAGCTAAGCGGACTTACATCACTAACAATTAGTTATTGTATATTTTTTCATTTTCAATGTCAGCTCAAAGAGATAATCATTAAAGAATCTATCGGACCAGACGTTCTTCGGATAAGCATTCATCAATGGTTGGATTACCTCTAAAAAGTGAACAACCAGCCAGGCACTATCCTCTGATTTTAATTTTTAATGATTTTCAGTGAGGCTAACTACCATAATATTTGTTAGGTCAGCTAAATAATAATTAATTATTGTATTGATGCCCTCAATTATAATTTAAGGGCACCGACTTGGTGAAAAATGATATAAAATATGAGAATGGAAGTATAGAAAAGTTTGAGAGGAAACCAAAAAAATACATCTGAAATTATGTGTAAAAAGATTCATGAGAGAATAAAACAGTGAAGTGTTTTTAAAAGATTTGATAATTAAAAGATTACAAGAAGAAGTTACTTCAGACAAATTCAATAAAAAAAATGAATCAATATGGTTACCTCATTATAGTTTAGGATTAATGTGTTGTGATAATAAGGTTTTGAAACACATAGCAAATCATAATTTTTAAATTTTTCAAGTTTTTATATATATTTTTATATCGTTTTAATTTCTTGAATTTAGAAATATTTTTTAAAAAATAAAAAATATTATTTTAATATATATTTAAATATAATTGTTTTTAAAACGGTAATAATTACTATTATTCCAATACATCCATGTTCAGGTTGTAGAAAAGCGGGAGACAACTTGGCAGTGGGAAGGATTTTTTTTGGATTTTTTTATTTTTAATTTTTAAAAAAAGTTTTAATGATACAAAATCAGTTAGATGGAATAAATCAAGATTTGAACCCTGAAATTGCGGCTGGCTGTATGGTAGCTTCACCTGCCTTCGTCTCCGAAGACGTTATTTCCCCTGAGTCCCTTCTTTCCATTCAAGCAGGGTTGGTCTTAATAAATGTGAATCTGGACTCACCGTTACAAACAAGAGAGAGTGGCGGATTCTGGGGAAATCAGTAATATGATTCTAGTGGGGAATTAAGTCTTGGGAACAAACATGAACTTGGGACATACACAAATGACCTGCAAAGAACAGATTGATAGGGAAAGAGAGGAATGGAGGGCCTCTCAGTAACTTGACGTGCTCTGATATTTTTCAACGTTTTGTATTTCTTTCTATGAAGATTGCAGCCTGGAATATTTGTGGTGCGGGTATACGGGGGAATATTCCATTTCTTTCTATGAATATTTGTGGCCACTCATCAACTTATTGCATCAACTTACAAAATGATGTTGGGTGTTGCTTTTATCTGGAAACAAAATTACAGCACTGTAATGATGGTTTCGTTTCAAGGTTGTGGAATTCCACTGCTGTGAAATGGTGTTGTATTTCCCAATTAGCAGCGTGCAATAAACAGCATTTAGCTGTTTCACTAATGAGAGGCACACCAAGATATATACTCAACTGGAACTCACAGAATCTCTACAATTTCCAAGCCATAATATCCATGTCATAGAGGCAAAAAAGCACTCACATTTTTCAAGCTTATACCTTATAATAACCATATACGCCTTCTGTTTTTTTTTTTTAAAAAAAAAATTATGGTCAGAAGAACGTTGCTCATGACACCTAAAATCCGTACCCATAACAAGGCTTGGACGACGAAACTAGTTGTAAAACTAAAATGAACAGGATGCTTACTGCTCAGAAATCATTATGGGAATGCTATCTGGGAAAAATTGTTTTTATTTAGGAGCGATTAAACTTGTGATGCTGCCTGATATCTCAAGGTCATGGTGTGAACTAAGCAGGTATTTCATTACTAGAATTTCTTATGTTATATATAAAACGGTTGTTTCAGTACCCTTAAGCACTATTTTTATTGCTAATGCTGTTCATCGTTAAATTTTTAATACTTTGCTATAATACTTGACATTGATGGGGGAGGAGTGAGAGGCATCATTCCTACCGTAATACTTACAGCTCTTGAAGCTAAGCTTCAGTCTCTTACATTTTCAGGCCAGCTTTTTAAAAGTTTCAACAATTGGTTGGGTCCACACGTTAATTCAGTCAGCAATTAGCTTCTGATTCTTTTGTTGAAGATTTTAATTATATGCAGCGCTAGCGCTGGACAACAGAAAAGCAAATTAGAGATGTACAGCAACTTGTTGTATCTTGTCATATAATCTTTGGTGGGTCAAGTTATGGCTTCCTTCCTGCAACTTCCTTCTTGTCGAACAATACAATAATCTTTGCCACTGTAACATTCTCTTCCTTAACTTTTGATACGGGATTTCGAGTTGGAAAAGATGAAGGAATATGAAACAATTAAAGAGAATTCAGATAGACTTCTTGGAAATGCAAATAAAATCAGGCTACTTGGGTTTGAATTCAATGATTCAAGAAATGTAGAAAATATCCTTGTCACAATACCTGAAAGGTATGAAGTAATAGTTACCACCTTGAAAAAACCAAGGATTTATAAAAAACTTTCGACATATGAGGCAAGTGTTCAACACTAAAGGAGTCTTATTTGCAAAACATCACGGAGCTTACAAAAATAAAAGGTAAGAGAAGAAAGGCTAAAAAAGAAATTCTTTTGCTCCTGTTTTGAATAACGATAGAAGTAAAAACAAAAGCTTCAAGGGTAAATATCCTCACCATGACTATAAAAAGGAAGGTCATCCTCCATTCAAATGTTGGAGGAGACCTGATGTAAAATGTTCAAAATACAATCAAATGGGACATATCAAATGGGACATGAAGAAGTAATTTGCAAGGGAAGAGCTCAGCAGAACAAAAGGATGAAGATTAGTTTTTTGTAGCATTCTGCTTTGTAAGTAGTAGTTCGACTGAAAGTTGGTTAATTGGCAGTGGCTGTACCAACCATATGCCCACTGACAAGAAACTCTTCAGAGATTTTAGGCCAACTAATATTACTAAAGTCAAAATTGGCAACGATGATTACATCTTTGTCAAAAAAGGGGGGACAATCACCATAACCAGCACCACAGACATAAAAACAATTTTTAATGATCTCTAGATACTGGAAATTAATCAAAATTTGTTTGTTGAATGTAGGCCAATTGATTGAAAAAAGCTTTAAAGTGATCCTTGAAGATAGTTTCTGTCACATACTGGATGCTAAAAGTGAGGAAATTCTCAAAGTGAGAATGAAAGAAAAAGGTTTTTCTTTTGATCCTATCAAAGAAGAACTTGCTGCAATCTCTATTGTAATCCAATTTTGGATTCACTAAATTTTTTTGAATGTTATTTTATCTTATTATACATGACAAAAGAAAATATAATAAATAAAAAAAAGAGAAAAAAAAGGAAAAAAAAATAGAGTTTAAAATATATTTTCTCGAGTCAACCATCATTTTCTGTCAAAACCGAGTCCACCAGGTCAATACGGGTTAAACGATGTCGACCGGGATAAAAAAATGAGTTTCAGGACGTTTCGAGTCAAAAGCGTCATTTTCTGTCAAAACCGAGTCCACTAGGTCAATACGGGTTAAACAATGTCGACCGGGATAAAAAATGAGTTTCAGGACGTTTCGGGTCTTATTGTCTCCTTTAATTGGCTATAAATAGCCAATGAAATCAAGACAAAGGGGAGGAGAAAAAAAACATTCATTGTGAATTTCAATTCTGAATTCGAGCATTACGGTTTGGTTACTATTTGGGTACTATTTATTTTTCTTATACTTTTTCTCACCCTAGTAAGATATTAAATTTTTTTTTAACAAATTGAAAAGATACCAAAAATATCCCAACCGTTAGATCTAATAGTGTTTAGATTTGAACTTTTAATTTCTTAGGATATAATAGGCTTTACCACACCAGATTAAAACCCAAATCAATCTCAGCCTTTCAAATAATCTGCCCTTCGAACTGGTTGCGCCACGTCAGCAGGTGTACCAAGCACTCGGTAC
>NW_011500365.1:0-43025 GCF_000495115.2 Populus euphratica | reverse complement strand
CCCTCCCCCCCCCCCCCCCCCGCCACAGAAACGTGCATCGCCTCCTCTGAAGCAAAACCCCGACCGTTTTACATTTTTTCATAGGCGATTTTGGTCGGAAAAAGGCTGCGACCGACATCGTTTATAGAAAAGGACCGATGTCAAAAATTTAAATACCAAATATGGATTATGTCCATTATTATTTATTTTGGTAAATCAGACGTAACTCTCCTTTTTAGGGATAAACGTCGATATTTTAGACAAAGTCTCCTAATTTTAGGGACTGATGTCATTTTTAACGCGTCTCCTATTTTTAGGGACCGACGTTAACCATGCTAAAAATTTTACAAATAAGCTCAAAATATAATAGCATTTGAATCAAAATAAGAAAAACACACAAGTAAAGGTAACCTTTCTCTGAAAGGATGTTTTAAGGGTGGTGTCTACCTTCCCTTAATCATAACTAATCCAGTATCCGAATCTCTGGGACTAGTGTCTAATTTTGGATTTCTAGTTCCCTCAAATTACTAGATGGCGACTCCAAATAAAATATTTATTTCCCCCCAATCAAAGAAAAAATAAATTATTCTTTTTTTATTTAAAAAGACAAACAAAAAATGAGTGGAGCCGTCGCCCGACGTCGTGTAGTGACAATCTCCATGAAAGCTAGTAACATTAAGATATGGCATAAACAACTTGATCATTGTTCCTTACAAAGGATGCAACTTATACAGGAAAGGAAACTCACAGTTGGCTTACCAACCTTTGAAGATCACTTACTGAATCGTCATGCTTGTGAATACGATAAACAAAATAGGAGACCATTCCCAAAGTCATCTTAGAGAGCCACTCACAAGTTGCAGCTAATCCACACAGATATATCAAGTCTTTAAAGAACTGAATCACTAGCAGGTAGTCAATATTACATTGCTTTTATTTATGTTTTTTCAAGAATATGCTGAATTTGTTTTTCTTGAAATTCAAGTTAGAAGTAGCTGGAGTTTTTTGGAAGTTCAAGAAAATGGTAGAAAATTAAAGTGGTTGCAAAATTCAAGGTGTAAGGTCAGATAATGAAAAAGAGTACACTTTAGCAGAATTTGATATGTTTACACTCCTTAACAAACCGGTGTAAGTGAAAAGAGAAACATATACATAATGGAGATGGCTAGATGCATGCTACATGACAAGGATTTGCCCAAATACTTTTGGGCTGAAGCGACCAATACTGTTGTTTTCTTGCAGAATATATTATCCACCAAAGCATTGAAGGATAAAACTCCATTTGAGGCATGGTGTGACTATAAACCTTGACTCAATTTTCTTAAAGTCTTTGTTTGCTTGTGTTTATCTCACATTCCATAGGTTAAGTGGGATAAACTTGACAAAAAGTCAGAACCAGGCATCTTTGTTAGGTACAATTCTTCCTTAAAGGCATATAAGGTTTATCAACCTCAAACAGGGAAGACAATTGCTAGTGGAGATGTGTTCTTCAATGAAAAAGAGAAATGGAATTGGGAACAAACAAAAGAGACAACCACAAAAAAGGAAAAATCAAGTCTTTTCTCCTAAACAAGAGAAGAGCAAGCATCAGAATAGTGGTAAGAAGAATTGGAAGATGATCTACCAATTCATGGAACAAAATCGTTTTATAATATTTATTAGAGATGCAATGTGGCCATTTGTGAACCTGCTGGTTATGGAGAGGCTATCAAAGACCAAAAATGGTAGAAAGCAATGAAGGAGGAGTTGTCAATGATAAAAAAGAACAAGACTTGGGAGCTAGTTGATAGGCGAAAGGATAGAAAGATAATTGGAGTAAAATGGGTGTTTAGAACCAAGCTCAATGTAGATGGATCCATCAATAAGCAAAAAGCCAGGCTTGTTGTCAAGAGATATGCATAAGTCTTTGGAGTTGATTACTCGGATACATTTGCCCCCCTATTGCTAGATTGGATATTATTCGGCTTGTACAGCTTAAAATGGGTGGAAGGTGTTTCAACTAAATGTAAAATATGCATTTTTAAATGGTATTTTGCAAGAGACAATCTATGTTGAATAGCTCGAGGGATTCATAGAACAAGGTGAAGAGAAGAAGGTCTACTTGCTCAAGAAGGCTCTATATAGCATGAACAAGCACTTAGAGCATGGTATAACAAGATCGATGAGCATATGTCAAGCCTAGTATTTCAGAAAAGTTTGTTAGAGGCTACTTTTTATGTGAGATGTAAAGGAGATGATTTGCTTATAGTCTCTTCTCTCTTTACATTGATGATTTTTTAATCATAAGTGACAATGCCGAGCTTGTTGAAGAGTTCAAAAGGGAAATGATGAAAAATTTTGAAATGACAAACCTTGGACTCATTGCATACTTTCTAGGAATAAAGATCAAAGAGTTAAAAAATAAATTTTTTATCTACCAAAAGAAATATACCAAGAAAATTCTGAAGAAGTTTCAAATGGAGGGTTATAAGGTAATGGCTACTCTAATGAATCCAAAGGAGAGCTTAAGTAAAGAGGATGATATAGAAAAAGTTGAAGAAGGCTATTTCAAAAGCATGATTGGTTGCCTAATGTACCTAACGACAACCAGGCCAGATATTCCTTTTGATGTAAGCATTCTCTCTCGTTATATGCATTGTGCTAGTGTAATGCATCTTAAAGCTGCAAAAAGAGTCATTAGATACATCAAAGAAACTATTGACTTTTGTGTAAAATTCAAAAAGTGTCAAAACTTCAAGAAGCTGAGATTTTCTAACAGTAATTGAGGTGGATCAGTGGATGACATGAAGAGTGCATTTGGGTACTGTTTTGGCCTAGGATCAGGAGTTTTCTTATGGAGTTCCAAGAAGTAAGAGATTGAGCACAATCTACTACTAAGGCTGAATTTATCGCTGCTACAAAAATAGTGAATCAAACATTGTGGATGAGGAAGTTGTTTTGTGATTTACATTTGAACTAACAAAATGATACAAAGGTGTTTATGGACAATCAGGCAGCAATTACAGTCTCTCAAAATCCATTTTTCATAGAAAAACCAAGCATTTAAAGATCAAAATTTTCTTTTTAAGAGAAGTGTAGAAGGAAGGAGAAGTGAGCCTCATTTATTGCAGATCTGAAGATTAGCTTAAAGACATTTTTACAAAACCTTTGCTAGCAAACAAGTTTGAACTTCTTAGGCAAAAACTCAGAGTTTACTACTCCTAAAACATAGAGGAGTGTTAGTTGATTGTTTTTATGGCTACAACATGTTTAAGTATTAGAAATTGTTTTATGCTTCCATTCTATTTTTAGTTTGTCCTAGTCTTTAGAAAGTAATTAGTTTGTTGAAACATGTTGCTGTTCATGGCTTAATTCTCAGTTTCAATTATTTTTTTATGTTTCTATATAATGTAAGCTTGTTGCATAATAAAATTGAGTTCCCAGCTGGCATTCCCTTACATACTATTTGTATCCATCTTCTTTCTCTATATCTATAAACTTCTACCTCTGTTATACTACTTTCTTTCTTTAAAACTAACAAAACCCGAACAAGAAAGTGTTGAAGCAAACTCAATCTAAAAGGTCAAGGAAGGCACCCACCAGTTGTCACCGTCCAACTACCAGCTGCCTTCACACTTGAAGGTTGAATTTTCTTATTTTTAATTGTGTATAAATAGGCAACTAAGTTTATGCTATTATATGTGGAGAGATTTAAGAGAAACACTAAAGAGAAAGAGAGAACGAGAGAGGGTGTGCATTGAAGCTTTTGTTTTAATTGTTGTAAGCTTTTGTTCTTGAAATAAACAGCGTGTTTTATCCCTTCTAAGTGTTTTAAAACCACCACCAGTAGTTTCTCCCACCAAGAATTGGTATCAAAGCCCCGTTCATCAGAAAACACAAGAGTTTTGGGATATATCTGATTTTTTAAAGTTGTAAAAAACCATTTTTGATCATTCCACATTGTAGGACTCATCTATACAAACTCACTGGTGTAAAAATCAGCTTCATCAGATATGGAGGTAGCTCACACGTGTTGCATGAATATTCTGCATTGTCGCCCATGCGAGCCGACCGGAGCCACAAGACAATCATCTAAGCTGAGTCACAAGCTAATCATCCGAGTTGAGCTGCAAGTCGATATCAAGTCGAGCTGGAGCTACGCCATAAGTCGAGCTGATAGAATATTCCCCAAAATATTCCCAGATCAACCGAGTGAACTGCCTGATATCCAGAATCGATTTTTTAACTTGTTGACCCCATTTCTAACTCATTTTCTACAAAGTCAGACTGATTCCCTACTATTTAGACCATTCTAAATCCATTTACGATGTTTGTTTTGCCAAATTCAACTTATAGAAAGGGATATAATCATTCAAAGAGCAAAATGATTATAGAAAACGCATAAACACTCATCTTGAAGTTGACCAAAGACAACTATGATAGTTGGTGCATCAGAATGAAGGCATTTCTTAGTTCATAAGAGTGTATAGACATTGTGCAATATGGTTATGACAAACTAGAGTCTAAAGAATCAGAAGATGCTCTACAAGAGGCACAAAAACAACTTCTGAAAGCCAATAGAAAGAAAGACCATTATTTACAAATGAAGTCCTCAGAATCTATTTCTGATTATCACACAAGAATTATAGTGATAGTAAATCTAAAATTTGATTTTGTTATTGTCACTATTAAAAAGTCCAAAGAAGTGGACAAGTTAAATTTATGAGTTCTTTATAGGCTCATGAGCAAAAAATTGTAAAAAGAAATGGAAACTTTAATAAGTGGATATATCACTTGAGGAAAAAGTCAATAAACACGAGAAGGATTTTAGTTATTTCAAGGAAGAGGATCTTGGAATACAGGTTATAGAGGAAAAGGTGGTAGAAACACCATCTTTTGTTCTTTCATCACCTCACACAAAAGGAGGCAATTACAATAACTATGACAAGAGGAGTACCTAGTGCTATAATTGTAATCAATTTGGGCACTATAGCACTGAATGTCAAAGGAAAGCTCCATTAGAGGTACATGAACAAGTCAATTATACAGAGAAGGATGTTAACAGCAGAGGAGCAGTTGTATTATTTATCCAATAAGGAGTTGGCGAGAATGAAGAGAATATTTGGTATCTAGATTCTAGAGCCAACAATCACATGTGTGGCCAATGAGATTTATTTGGTGATCTAAATAAGACCATATAAGAACTAGTCACCTTTAGAGATACCTCAAAAGTTCCATTCAAAGGTAAAGGCAATATCCCAATCAAGTTGAAGAATGGCGATCATAGCTACATCATCGATATCTACTATGTCCCAACCATAAAGCAGAACTTTATGAGCATAGGTTAACTTCTGAAGAAAGGTTATATACACTTTTTGTGAAAAATTATCATCTGACAATTACAGGCTACAATGGGAGGAGATTAATTGCTTATGTGAAAATT
Organism: Populus euphratica; assembly: GCF_000495115.2. NCBI lineage: Eukaryota > Viridiplantae > Streptophyta > Magnoliopsida > Malpighiales > Salicaceae > Populus > Populus euphratica. Next base: position 37,624 of record NW_011500365.1, on the reverse strand, counting down.
TCCAAGAATAGGATGTTTCCTTTAAACATCCAATATGATGTAACAAAGTGTTTGAGTGTCATCACCAATAATGAAGAATGGCTTTGGTGCCTGAGGCTTAAACATCTGAATTTCACAAGTCTAAAGATGCTAGCAAGTAAGAAGATGGTCAAAGGTATGCCCTACATTGATCATATAGATAAAGTCTATGGGACTTGTGTCCTCAGCAAACATCACAGATCCATAAAGCATATGACTGGAGTTAATGCCAAAAAAGTCAACTGGAAAGCAAATAAGCCACTAGTGTTAATACATATAGATGTGTGTGGTCCTATAAAGCCTATATCAACTAGACAGAATAGGCACTTCCTTACTTTTATTGATGATTTTAGCAGAAAGATATGGGTATACTTTCTGAAGAGGAAGTCAGAGGTATTTAATTGTTTTAAAGATTTTAAAGCAATGGTTGAGAAGCTAAGTGGCTATAACATTAGAACCGTGAGATCTGATTGAGGTAGAGAATATACAGCAAATGACTTTGAAGCTTTTTGTACACAATAAGGCATCAAACATCAAACACCACTAGTTTATACACCATAGTTGAATGGTGTAGCTGAGAGAAAGAATCGAATGATTCTTAACATGGAAAGAAGTCTACTTAAAGCAAAGAAGTTGCCTAAAAAATACTAGGTTAAAGTTGTATCATGTGTAATGTATCTACTGAATCCCTACCCAACCAGAAGTTTGCAATCTATCACTCCACAAGAGGTATAGAGTGGTCATAAACCAAGTGCTACTCATCTACAAGTCTTTGGTTGTGTGGCATATGTAAAGATCCTAGATGTAAGAAGGACAAAACTCAATGATAAAAATGAGAAATACATCCTTGTCGGATACGATGATAGAAAGATGGGATACAAGCTTGTATAATCCAATCACAAAGAAGGTAATTATGAGTAGAGATGTTATCTTTAAAGAAGATAAAACTTGGCAATGGAATGATGATCAAGAAGTAGTTAAATGGATCAGCACTGATTTGATCCTTGAAGATGAAGAAGTACCAACATTACTTGTTAAAGATCTAATTTTACTAGAAGATAAGCCACAAAATCCGGTACACAGATTCCCTGTATTCAGTAGAAGAAACACACTAAAATCTTTATCAACACCACTATCAGCATCCTTATTAGAAAGACCAAGAAGGATGAGAAGTCTAGAATAGTTATATGATGCCACTCAAGTCATGAAAGATACAACTCTATTTTGTTTCTTTGCAGATAGTGATCCACTTAGTTTTAATGAAGTTATCATAGAAGAGAAGTGGATAGAAGCAATGATGAAGAAATACATGCCATTGAGAAGAATGATACTTGAAAGTTGGCTTATCTACCAGAAAATAAGAAAGCAATAGGTGTTAAATAAGTCTATAAGATAAAGAAGAATGCAAAAGGAGAAGTGCAACGATACAAAGCAAGATTAGTGAAAAAAGGCTATAAACAGAGAGAAGGCATTGATTATGGAAAAGTATTTGCTCCAATAGCCTGGCTAGAGATAATCAGACTGATAATCTCACTAGCTGCACAACATAGATGGAAGATCTATCAACTCGATATGAAGTCAACATTTCTGAATGGCTTCCTAGAAGAAGAAATCTATGTTGAACAACTAATTGGATAAATTAAAGCTGGAAATAAAGGCAAAGTATACAAGTTGAAGAAAGCTCTCTATGGTTTGAAGCAAACTCCACATGCTTGGAATACCAGAATTGACAGGTATTTTTAAGATAATGAAAAGAAGCAGATAACAACATATTATTTGCATGCCTATATGTTGATGACCTGATATCCACTAGCAACAATCCTACCATGTTTGAAGACTTCAAGAAAAGCATGATATAAAAGTTTGAGATGACAAATATTGGTATGATGACATATTTTCTTGGCTTAGAAATGGCGTAGAAAAAAGAAGGGATTTTTGTATCTCAAAGTGGTTATGCCAAAGATATTCTTGAAAGGTTCAAGATGGAAAGTTGCAATCCGGTATCAACTCTAATTGAGAATGAAGTGGAATTGATAAGGAGTAAAGTTGAAAATGTTGATCTAACTTACTTCAAAAGCTTAGTAGGAAGCTTAAGGTACTTGACATGTACCAGATTGAATATACTTTACGAAGCTGGACTTATTAGTAAATATATGGAGACATTAGACTAGTCTCACATGAATACAGGTTTGTTCTTCACTATATCAAAGGCATAATAAATAAAGGTTTGTTCTATACCTCAAGTAAAAACTTCAATCTTATAGGTTACTTAGATAGTGATTGGGATAAAGATCTAGATGAAAAGAAAAGCACAACAGGGTTTGTCTTTTTCATGGGAGATATATCTTTCACATGGTCATCCAAGAAGCAATCAATTATCACGTTATCAAGCTGTGAAGCTAAGTATGTTGTTGTCAACTCAGTTGTATGCCATTTAATATGGTTAAGGAATTTGCTAAAGTTTTTAGGATTTCCATAAGAAAATCCTATAGATATTTATATTGATAATCGATCAGCAATTGCATTGGCAAAGAACCCGGTGTAATATGAAAAAAGTAAACACATTGATACACTTCATCACTTTATCTAAGAGCATGTAAAGAACAAATAAGTTGAGCTGATATCCTGCAAGACAGATGATCAAGTTGCAGATATCTTTACAAAGCCATTGAAAATATAAATATTTATCAAACTAAAGTTTATGCTTGGCATGAGATCCCTAGATTGAGTTTAAAGGGGGAATTTATTGAAGTAAACTCAATCTAGAAGGTCAAGAAAGGCAACCACTAGTTGTCACTACCCAGCTGCTAGCTGCATGTCGCCAGCCGCCTTCGCACTTGAAGGTTAAATTTTCTTGTTTTAAATTCGTGTATAAATAGACAGCTAAGTTTATGCTATTATATATGAAGAGATTTAAAATAAACACTTGAGATAAATAGAAAGGGTGTGCACTGAAGCTTTTGTTTTAATTGTTGTAAGCTTTTATTTTTAAAATAAACAGTGTGTTTTATCCCCACTGAGTGTTTCAAAACCACCACCAGTGGTTTCTCCCACCAACAGAAAGCTGCGACAACTCCTTCAAATATATGTTTAAAGTCCATTTTTCTCTTTCAATTCAAGCTCTCTCTCTCTCTCTCTCTCTCTCTCTATATAGATGTGCTGTTGAGAACCCTCTAGTGCTATTAAGGCACCTAGTAGTATGGTATCATTTATAGGTTTTTTGAGTCACCAAAAAGACTAATATTTATACAGCTCAGGAAATAAAGAAAACTTCAGTCAAAGGGGAAAGAGAAACGCTAACAATGATGTAAAATTCATATCATTTTTTTCATCATACGGTTTATATTATAAAAGCTAATGATAAAGTGATAGAAACACCGGAGTTTATGATGGCTACATAATTTTCAAATTGAATTTTACGTAATATAAGCTTTAGCGGTTATCATAAGCATCCAGAAAGGGGCTTTGTATGAAAGCAGGAGAGTGACTTTATTGTTAAAAGACATGCAAACGGAAAGGTTGTTGATAGGGTTCTTAGTCCTCTACATGATGAGATTTTTTTTTCCATAGAAGTATATGGTATACCACTGATTCCATAATAATTTAATAAGTTTAGTTGTTCTTTAGGGAAATGATGGTCATTTAAATGGTTAGGCCAATTATTGAAGGAGTGGTAAAAAAAATAATTGGAAAGCAAATAAGAAAAATGCTAAATTATCGTTTTCAAGCTTCTTTTTTGTTTCATTATCATTTAAGACTATTGGATTGTTGTACCTTTTTTCTATAAGAAAAACAATCAATAGATAAATAATTGTAATTCAAAGTTTAATATTATATTTTCATCCAATTTTAATTTGTGTTTTTAAGTTTTATGAGTCTTTAAGAACCACATGCATTCTTATTGGGATATTATTATTAATGAGCAACAACTTATGTAGCCTACCCTAAAAAGTACGAATGTCATTGTTAAAAGGATATAATAGTTGTTGCACTAACTATTGACAAAATGGTTTAACCTATGTGCACCCACCATTATTGAAGATGAGTTGGAGCTGGTGGCACTATTCTTGCCTATAAATAGGCATCAAGAGAGAGAGAGAAGCAAAATGAGAGAGAATGAGAGTGTACAGAGTGAAGAGATGAGAAAAAAAAGAAGTGAAAAGCTATCATTGGCAGCAGCTATAAGGGCAGCAATGAAATATGAGAGTTTAGTTTGAGTGAAGTGATCCTCCTTCTTTATATGTGTTATAACACTTTCTCTATCTCTAATAATATAGACCTTTTCTATGGATATAAGTAATTTGTCAAACCACATTAAATATTATGTTAGTGTACTTAACCTTCAATGGACAATTATTTGTACATCATTGATTGAAACCCCCAACAATTCAATTACTTTCCCCTTGTCAATTGACACACTTGATTGTATTCTTGGGGTTCCACTTACTGGCCATTAAGTGACAGCATGATGGAGATTGAAGTCCAAACAACAATAGTATTGCTATCTATAACAAGAAAAAAATGCATCTTGCTAAGATGAGATTGAAGTCAAATTTGATGGTTCCATTGAGTTTTCTAATTTCCTATCAAATTGGACCAAATTGAAAGTAGTTAAGGTCTAAATTCATGCTTAGCAATCAAAATAGCTAGGTAAGCTGGAGGATGAGTTTTATCTCCTAATCTAGTGGGAAACTGACAATTTTTGGATCCTTATCATTAAGAAAAAATTTGATGTGCCTCCACCGTCAATTCTCTCCTCAGATCATCTACATCAGGTATACAAAGCCTATTCTTATATCTCAGCACATTATCATCACCAATCAGAAAACCTGCAACCTTATCCTCAACCTCTATAACATCCTAATTATTAGGATAACACACCAATTCTATTACCATATTCAATAGCACCATGAATTCAAACAAGATGCTTACCAGTAATTTAATAATATATCATCATTTAATAAAAGGACCAAAAACATCCTTAGTGTTAGGACCTTCCTACTCTACCACTGACTCCCACCATTCCTTTCGATATACTTCAATTTTTTAAAAAGAAGGGGGTAAAAGATGAATTGGCAACCTTCTTAGTTTTTTAAAATTATCTACTATAATTTCTTGGAGGGAATCGCAAATCAGTTTTACACTGCAAATGCTTTTCAATTCTGGTAGATTTATCAACCTTAGAATTCTTAAGTTTGGGAGCATGAATTCCATAATGGAATTAGATTTGCTGATTTCTTTATCTATTATTCCTATTATCTCCTCCATTTTCTCACAGTGTAGAACTTGAATCCTTTCTAGGTTTACAAGGTTTGACAACAACACAATAGGGAACAATTTCTTCAAACTCTAACATTTATAGCAATAAAATTCTTTAAGACCAGAAAATATACCATTATAAGATGGCAACAGTAATGGAGCAGAGCTAAACTAAGAAGATAAAGCCAAGCTCTTAATGCTATTGGAACCCTTAATGTTGATGCGCTCCAGATCAGTTGCATTCTCTAATGACAAAACATAGCCTAAACTTCTTGCATCAATACATTGACAATGCAATGTTTGAATGTTATTTAAGAACATGGCCTGAAAATGTAATGTTTTGAAAGTAAATGAGTAGGAAAAGGCTGGAAAGCCCTTGGAGGCTTAAAAATAAGTATAAAAGAATAAGGGGGTATTATAATAATTGAACAAAGAGGTGATAAATATAAATAGTAAAAGAGAGAAAGAGAGAGAGAGTTGTGTTCTTAGAGATAAAATAGAGAGAGGGAAAGAAAAAGAGAAAAGAGGGAAAGAAAGGAAGGAGAAGGGAGTTAAAGAAAAATAACTTAAAAAGGTAAGATTTATGTTTTGATGTGTATAATATGTTTTCTTTAGCATTAAATTTTTGTTTTTGTTGGATGTCAGGGTTTTAAAGATTTTATTTTTGGTTGATTGATGAATTAATTTGAATGTTATAGGTTGATTGTTATGAGTAATGAGTTGTTTAATTGATTTTGGAAGATTTTAGGTAAAGATAATGATTTTAAGTTATGATTTGTGTATATGGTGAATTTTGAGTTAGAAATCTTGAGATAACATTAGGTTTTCAATGGAAATTTTGTTTTTGAAGTTGAAGATGATGAAATTTCAATTTGGTCCCTCAATTTAAGAAAATTACAGTTTAGTCCCCAAACTTTGGAAACGTATAGATTGGTCCCTAAAACATATTACGAGATTCTGGATAGAAAAAAATATGAACTATGTGCATAATTTCTGTATAGTTATGAATTTTTAACACTTTCAATTTGGTCCTCCAATTTGATAAAGTTACAATTTGACCCTTAAAAATATGATAAATTCCAGATTGGTCCCTAGCTATAGTATGATCTTTTGCCAATTGGTTTGATGAATAATCAAGGGTTATTTAGTGAATTATTATCAAGTCTTATTATTTGTTTTATTATGGATTAAATTTCAAGAAAACCATTTAATTTTTGGGCTTTTAGAAAAAATGACTAGTTGATTTTAGAAATATATAGGGTTATGGAATATATCCTTATTTGAGTGTATTAAATAGGTTGTATATTCTTTCTAAGTTGGTTTTTTAATATATCTTATTTTTATTTAGATAATCCCGATATTCTACTAATAGGATATAAGTAGAATTAACTTCGGGATTTGCTTTCGAGTTTTGTTTGCTTTTGAGTTGGGTGAGTGAATATTTTTTCCTCTACATGAGAAAAGTATAAATATTTGATTTGTTAATATGAATTGGATTATGCTTCTTGATAATATATATGTTGATTATTATCCTTGTTACGATAAAACATGATTAATTGTTGAATCTGAATTCTTGATATGAACTAGTATTTATTTTGAATTGATTTGTGAATTGATAGCTCCTCAATTGATTGATGTTATGAGTTGAGTATTAAGATATGAATATGTCTATTTGATTATGATTATGAACATATGGCATGCCAGTCAAAATACCCATGCTACTAACATGCTAACAGGCTATGCACATCGTATTTGAACCATAGTTGTTCGAGAGAATCACCAACTTGTGTGGATTGATCATCTCACAATACAAAGCCTCATACTCATTGCATTTTGATTTTCTGATGAGCTTTATCTTATAATATTCTTGTTATAGCCTATTTAAGAAACCTTCCTATAAGAACCTAGAGCTATAATTATATATATATTTTTCATTGTTGTATTACCTCATATGTGTATATTGAATGTTATCTACTAATTGAGTTGTTGAACTAACCTTCTCATTATTTTGATTTTCTGATTTTTTGATGAACCATAATTGTATAGAGCCTAGATCTATAATTATATATATATTTTTCATTGTTGTATTATCTCGTGTGTGTATATTGAATGTTATTTACTCAATGAGTCACCAATCTGTGTGGACTGATCATCTTACAGTACAGAGCCTCATACTCATTGCATTTTGATTTTCTGATGAGCTTTACCTTATGATATTTTTCTTATGGCCTATTTGAGAAATCTTTCTATAAAAATCTAGAGCCATAATTGTATATATATTTCTTATTTTTGTATTACCTCATGTGTGTATATTGAATGTTATCTACTCATTGAGTTATTGAACTCACCCTCTCCTCATTTATCTTTTTTAGGCTTATAGCTTGTTAATGGATTATTTTTGTTAGACCTTTAGAACCCGCACTTTTTGTTACAATTAGTATGTTTTCTTAATATCTAGTTAGTGCTCCAAAACTATGAATTTGTATTAACTCTTATATTAAGACAATTAAATTATATAATGAAGTTAATTTTGTTATTAGTGTTGCGTTGAACTTTGATTAACTTGTTTGTATGTAAGTTTGGGTTTGCATAGGTAAGGAATCTTTAAGGGAAACCTTACCTATATACCGGTCATGGATCCGGGAATCGGGTCGTTACAGAAAATCTTTATCTCTATTGATATTTAAATTACCTAACCTAGCTATTCTACATGGATAACAATAATTATTCATTTTGGAATAAAAATTCATCGCCTAGTAGTCCCACAAAAACCTTGTAGGAGCATAATGAAAGGGTTTTATCTTGAGAGTTAAGAAACTCCACCAAGTTAGAGTGATCTTGAAAATGACATTCCAAAATTTCCAACTTCCTTGAGCATCCTACTTTCTTTCCTTTAGTTGTTACTAGAGCATACATTCTTACTACAGTATAAAACTTACAGGTGATAAAGTTTAGGTAATATCCCACTAGGGCATCTTTTTAAGTGAAGTATGATAGAGATCTAACCTCTTCAGTTCCCTAAGATTTTTTAATGATGGTACATGCCTTAAGTTCTCATAATTATTCAGCAATAATGCAGCAAATCAGAGACAGAGTTTGGTAAATTCTCAACTTATGTAAAAGACAAATTAAAAACCTTGAGCCCATACAATTGCTTGAAAAATGAATCGCAACCAACCATTTTGATATAGAAATAGAGTTGATAGATATGAACATCTTGGTGAATAGCTTAAAGGAATTTCTTTGATTTGGTTTTTCATTAGTGAGATTCTTGTGAGATTCTCTAGCCACTTCTCTGTATATGACAATTCTTTTAATTGCACATCTGTTTTAATCATGACTTGAGAGTTGTCTTATAGTAGTTGGATGGCCAAGTCCCTAATCAAGTCATGCATCTTGACACGTCTACTACTATTATGATACTTCTTTTTAGCATTTTCCAATAGGCAGACATTTCCAAGTCTATTAAGCATCGTATGGCCTTTATCAAATGAATCTACCCTACTCTTCATTCCTTTAATTATTCCCTCATCGATCAAATAACCTATCAACCTCTCCCTCTTGATCTTCAGGAAGTAATACACAATATAAGAGACATTGTTGTAGTGCTACATCACCTAACCGATCATAACTAACCCTTAATACTTGGAATACCTTGTTATCCATGCCTCTAAATTCTGATTCTCTTAATATCTTCGATGTATTTTTCCATCAATGTAGGTCATTCACTCCCCTCAAGCTTCGCTTCTTGCCACTGTAATAATTTCCAATGGCAAACCAGCACATTCTCTTGCAGTACCTTTGCAATTCCTTCCACTTTTGGCGAAAGTGATATAAAAATGGCTTTGCTTTGATTTTATGGTGGCTAGTCATCGTATTACAAACCGTTTCTGATGGGTTGTTATAATCAACTTGCATGCTTTTAAAAGGACAATAATTTCTAATTTTAAAAGCTTAAAATTGTTCCATAAATCATTTAAAATGAGAATCTATTTTTGTTTCTTCATTAGTTCTTCTGATAATTTAGCAGCTCTATGCAGATTATCAAACTCCCTTGTGTAAAGATATCAATAATTAGATTCATGCCATATGTCAAGTGATTATAGGATAAGACAGTTAAAAGACTATTAAACATTTAAAGTTGTTACTATTTTTAGGCAGTTAGAAAAGTTATTAAACATTAAAAAAGTAAGCTAGTTTATTTGCTATAAATACACCTTCAATAATGTAAAACGAGTCAATGAAAAATAGTGAATATATTCATCTTCTTCCTTTAACTATCAGCTACCCTCTCTGCCTTCTTCATTTCTCTTCTTCAATCTCTAGAATTCTTTCATTCATATCTACTATCTTCATATGGTATTAGAGTTGTATTCCTAATCCTCTGCTTCCACACATCCTACTCTATCTCTACTTCTTCTATCATTAATGAGCAACTGTTTCCAGTTGTTTCTCTATTTCTACATTCCAAAAAAAAAATAGTGACATCTTCTCAACTCTAGATCATCTAATCTGCTATAACTTCTTTACTATCTACAGTTGCTACTACCGTGATAGCTAAGCTTGATGATACCAATTACCTCACATGGCACTTTCAGATGAAAATCCTTCTTGAAAGTCATGGTATTTTAGGTTTTGTTGATGGTTCAAGGCAATGTCCTAGCTGATTTAATACAAACTCTAACCTTGAGGGAGCTGGAATTGATGACTATCAGGTGTGAAAAATGCATGATCAAGAATTAATGCAGTTGCTTATTGCCATTTTTTCCTTTTCTATAATTTCTTATGTTATTGAATATGTCAGTGCTCATGATATGTGGATTCAGCTAAAGGATTGATTCTCTATAGTCACCAAAACACACATTTTTCATATGAAAAGTGCGCTTTAGAATATTAAAAAGGGATCATAACCAGTTTCTTATTATCTGCAAAAAATTAAAGATGCAAGAGATCATCTTTCTTCAGTAGGAGTTTCTTTTGAGAATGATGACATTGTGATCTTGGCTATCAATGGCCTACCTTCTGATTACAACACTTGTAGATGTATGATTAGAGGCAGAGATAATACATTGTCTCTTAAAGATTTTCAATCTCAGTTACTTGCTAAAGAAGCTATTATTGAGCACACTCAGTCTACATCTCCCTTTGTTTCTGCAATGTTGGCTCAAAATTAGACATTTCAAGGCAAGGCTCTTGTTGTTGATAAAAGATCTTCTCCTTCTTATTCTTATCTTCAATCTCAAGGATACTCTTCAAGCTTGAATACCTTCCCATCTTCTCACCTTTCATCTAGATTTGTGGGGTTTTTAATACTCATGATAAGGGTTTTCATGGTTCCACAGATGGTTTTAATGGTCCTAATGCCATGTTTACTAACAGTGACAACTCCAACAATAGAGGCTTTTATTTTAAAGGATGTGGAAAAAGTTGTGGCTATTATCAATCTGGTCCACACCCTTATCAAGTTTCTTCTTTTAGTCTTGATATTCTTGGTCCAGGTATTGACATTTCCATTTGTCAAATTTGTAGCAAGAAAGGATGCAGATTGCTATCAATGACATAATCAATCACCTTAGTCCAATGTCAGATTTGTTGGAAATTTGGTCATTCTTCTATCCAGGGCTATCATAGAGGCAATTTTTCCTATCAAGGCAAACCACCTTCCACTAATCTCACTGCAATACATGCAAATTTTCCTTCCTCTACTTCTACTGAGCAATTTTGGGTTGCTGATACTAGAGCAACCACTTATATGACTTTTGATTTAGCTCAACTCAACTTAGCCACTCCCTTCTTAGGATCAGATACTATTTCTATAGTAGATGGTTCAGGTTTAAGCATTTATAATATTGGTTCTTTTATTTTAGATGTTCCACAATGCTCATTGAAATTACCATAAGTTCTGCATATGCCTAAACTATCACAACACTTGCTATCAATTCATAGGTTATATAAAGATAATAATTGCAGATTCATTTGTGATGCCTTTGGTTTTTGCATTCAGGACAAGCTTAAAAAAAGGATTCTTCTATAGGGAAGGTATAAAGATGGTTTATATCCTATCCTTTTATCCATCCCACAGTCTCATTATCACAATCCTTCTCCCTTTCAAAGAATCAATTATGCTATCTTGGTCACCAAGTAAAAATAAGTCTCTAACACAAGCGTTTTGGCCATCCTTCTAACAAAATCACTTCAGTTCTTTTACATTAATTTAAGATTCCTTTTACTTCAAACCATTCTAAATCCGTCTGTACTGCTTGTTTAGAAGGCAAATTTGCTACACTTCATTTCCTTTATCCAGCAATCAAGTCTATAATATCTTTAGAAGTCATTTATAGTGATGTGTAGGGTCCTTCTCCTACTATTTCTGTTGATGGTTTTTGATTCTATGTTAGCTTCATAGATGAATGTACTTGGTTCACTTGGATTTTTCCAATGAGAAATAAAGGAGAGGTTTATTCCATCTTTGTTTCATTTTATGCTTTCTTGGTCACTTAGTTTTTTGCCAATCTATGTATTTTTCAGAGTGATGGTAGTGGTGAGTACCTCAATCATTCCTTTAAGCAGTATCTCCTTATTAAAGGCATTATTCATCACATATCTTATCCATACACCTCTGAACAAAATGGTTTTACTGAGAGGAAGCATCGTTGTATTCTAGAAATAACAATCACTTTATTGTAAACTGCCCATCTACCTTTTAAATTTTGGTTTCATGCCTGTGCTACTTCCATTTATTTGATTAACCGGATGCCATGTCTAATTCTTCAGCTCAAATCTCCTTATCTTTTACTATATGGTTCTATACCTGTCCCCACTTATTTAAAGATCTGTGGTTGTGGATGTTTTACTCTACTCTAGCCTTACAACACTCACAAACATCAGTCTAAAACTTTCACCTATATTTTTTTGGGATATGTAGGTGAATACAAGGGATATATCTATTTTTCTCTTGTTACTAATAAGTGTTTTGTGACTCATCATGTCATCTTTGATGAATCTGTATTTCCATACACTTTTATGTCTACAGCTTCCTCTTCTCCTTCTCATTCGTCTCCTCTTGTTCCACCTTCTATCTCATTGCACAATACAGTCTTACCTACGTGCTCTACTTCATCATCCACCATGAGCCCTGTTATCTCTTTGGATACATTGCCTTCACCCATCATTTCTTCAACATGGTCAGGTTTGGATTTTGCTACATAGTTTTCTCCCCCTAAGGATCCTGATTTTCATCCTGAGAATCTTTGTGTAGTCTTGCCTCTATCCCCTATGAATCTTCACCCCATGACAACTAGGTCCAAGAATGGTATCTCGAAAAAAAAGAGGCTTATTCTACTACTATTTAGTCTATTGACTTTTTTTCAGCTAGACCAAGTTTATTCAAGATTGCCTTTAAAATTGCTGCATAAAAGTCTGTTATGCAAAAAGAAATTGATACTTTTCATGCCCAGCATACTTGGGATTTGGTTCTCCTCCCATATGTCAAGAATCTTGTAAGCTATAAAGGAGTTTATCGCATCAAGAAAAATGCAGATGGTTATATTGCTAGGCATAAGGCACGTCTTGATGCCAATGGTTTTAGTCAAGAAAAGGGAATTGATTATAATGAAACATTCAGTCCTATAGTAAAACCCACTACTGTTCGGTTGGTACTAGCCCTTGCAACTCAGTTCCATTGGCCTTTAAGGAAACTTGATGTTAAAAATTCATTTTTACATGACATTCTTTAAAAGGAGGTGTATATGACTCAACCACAAGGTTTTAGTAGCAAGCTTTATCCTGACTTTGTTTGCAGACTCCATAAGTCCTTATATGGGTTAAAACAGACTCCTCGTGCCTGAAATGACAGGTTTAGAAGTTTCCTAACTAGCTCGGGATTTCAGGCTTCTCTTGCTGATCCTTTTTTATTTGTCCAACACTCCTCTCATGGCACTATGATAGTGCTTTTTTATGTAGACGATATTCTTCTTATAGGCATTCATTCATCTTTTCTTACATCAGTTATTAATGCCTTAACTCGGGAATTTAATATGAAGGATTTAGGCTCATTGACATATTTTTAGGATTGTAGGTTTTTTATTTTTCCTCTGACTTGTTTGTATCTCAATCTAAATATATCAAGGAATTGCTTGATTAGGTTGATTTACAAAATCCAAAGTCATATGCCACTCCTTGTCTTCCCTATCATCACCTGCTCAAGGATTATGGTAAACCTTATCCTCATCCACAACAATATAAGAGCATTGTTGGAGTTGTGTAGTATCTAACCTTCACACGTCCTAACATTGCCTTCTCTGTCAATCAAGCTTGCCAATTCATGCATAATCCCATGGAGTCTCATGTTGTTATAGTGAAATGAATCTTGAGATATCTCAGTGGTACTCTTGACTATAGCATTCACTTTCAGCCTGACACCTTTAATTTGCAAGCATACAATGATGCTGATTAGGCTAGTGATCCCAATGATTGTTGTTCTGTTTCTGGTTTTTTTGTTTACTTAGGATCCAATCCTATCTCATAGGCTTCTAAAAAAATACTATCTCACGCTCATTTGCTCAGACTGAATATAGAGCTCTTGCTATTGTTACTGCTAAGCTCATAAAGATTCGTCAACTGTTTTGTGATATGCGTGTTTCATTGCTTATTCCTCCTTTAATTCATTGTGATAATATCTTTGCTATTTCTCTTGCTTCCAATCTAGTGTTTCATTCCAGGATGAAGCATCTTCATATTGATTATCACTTTGTTAGAGAATGTGTTATAAAAGATGACTTGCTTGTTCAACATGTTTTCTCTGCAAATTAGTTTGTTGACATTCTTACTAAGGGTCTTTCTTCTCCAATGTTTCATCACCATTGTTCCAATCTTATGCTTGGTTCCTCCATGCATATGATTGCGGGGAAATGTAAAGATACCAATAATCAGAATCATGCCATATATCAAGTGATTACAGGATGAGGCAGTTAAAATACTCTTAGACAGTTAAAATTGTTAGTACTGTTAGGCAGTTAGAAACAGTTAGAAAAGCTCTTAAACATTGAAGAAGGAAGCTGGTATGCGTCTCCAGCTTCTGCTATAAATACATCTTCAATAATGTAAAATGAGTCAATGAAAAACAATGAACATATTCATCTTTTTCCTTCAATACATCTTCAATAATGTAAAATGAGTCAATGAAAAACAATGAACATATTCATCTTTTTCCTTCAATACATCTTCAATAATGTAAAATGAGTCAATGAAAAACAATGAACATATTCATCTTTTTCCTTCAATACATCTTCAATAATGTAAAATGAGTCAATGAAAAACAATGAACATATTCATCTTTTTCCTTCAACTGTCAGCTGCTCTCTCTACCTTCTTCATTTCTCTTCTTAAATCTCTAGAATTCTGTCCAGCCCATCCTTTATGCTCTGGGGAGATGTTGAACGTTGGGCTTGTACCGGTGAGTCCAGATTCACATTTATTAAGACCAACCCTGCTCGCATGGAAGGAAGGGACTCAGGGGCAATAACGTCTTCGGACACGTAGGCAGGTGAAGCTACCATAGAGTCAGCCGCAATTTCAGGGTTCACATCTTGATTTATTCCATCTAATTCATTTTGTATCATTAAATTTTTTTAAAAAAATAAAAAATAAAAAATTCTAAAAAATATCCTTCCAACTGCAAAGTTGTCTCCTACTTTTCTACAACCTATACAACTTATATTTATTTAGAAATATGGTATTTATTATAATTCATAGTATTTTTATATTTAAATATATATTAAAATAATATTTTTTTATTTTTTTAAAAAATTAAATTCAATATGTCAAAACGATGTGAAACTATTTATAAAAAAATTAAAAATTTTAAAAACAAGATTTATTCCATCTAATTGATTTTGTATCATTAATTTTTTTTTTAAATAAAAAATAAAAAATTCTAAAAAATATCCTTCCAACCGCAAAGTTGTCTCCTACTTTTCTACAACCTATACAACTTAGATTTATTTAGAAATATGGTATTTATTATAATTCATAGTATTTTTATATTTAAATATATATTAAAATAATATTTAAAAAAAAAAATTAAATTCAATATGTCAAAATGATGTGAAACTATTTATAAAAAATTTAAAAATTTTAAAAACAAGATTTATTCCATCTAATTGATTTTGTATCATTAAATGTTTTTTAAAAAATAAAAAATAAAAAAAATCTAAAAAATATCCTTCCAACTGCAGAGTTGTCTCCTGCTTTTCTACAAACTATTTTTGTTGAATTTGTTTGGAGTAACCCCATATTGGTTCTTGTAAGTTTTTAACCATCAAAACTCTTAAAAACACTTTCCTATTTTATTCTCTCATAAATCTTTACACATAATTTCAGACTTTTTTTTTTTGGTTTCCTCTCAAATTTTTCTATACTTCCATTCTCATATTTTATATCATTGTTCACCAAGTCGGTGCCCTTGAGGGCATCAATACAATAATTAATTCTTATTTAGCTGACCTAACAAATATTATGGTACCTAACCGCTGTGAAAATCATTAAAAATTAAAGTCAGAGGATAGTGCCTGGCTGGTTCTTAACTTTTTAGATGCAATCCAACCATTTATGAAGGCTTATCCGAAGAACGTCCAGTCCGATAGATTCTTCAATGATTATCTCTTTGAGCAGACATTGAAATGGGAAAATATACAATGACTAATTATTAGTGATGTAAGTCCGCTTAGCTCATTGCGCTGACATGTGCATTGGGCAACCGTACAATAATGAATATGTTCTTTAAGGATTGATTCTTTACCTTTAATTAAACCATGTATTAATTATTAATTGTTTAATGAATTTGATGAGATCCAATCTCACTTTCAATTTATCACACTAAAGTATGGCTAGGAACTTTTATAAGTAATTTTAAAGTGTTATTTAACTGTTAAGAAGGATTTGGATTTATTTTTTTAATAATTATGAGTTTAAATCTTTTTAAAACTATTTAAATCTTATATAGTTGTTAATTTTAAGATTTATTGAATTAATCAAAATCCATGTAAATTAATTTAAATATCGACGTTAACAAATAAAAAAAATTATTATGAATTTTGGATATAGCAAGTAGCATTTCATTGCTGTTTCCGAAGGAAAAGAAGTTGAAATACATAGCAATCCTTTCCATATCTGATCTTTTTATACTATCGGCATTTCTTGTTTTCTTATGCCATACGCCAGAAAAAGCTGAATGTTTTTAGTAATCGGATCAAATTATACAATTATTCTATTATATGTTCTTCTGGATTAGTAAATCTAAGAAACAATTTGCTTCTGATAAAACAACTTAGTAGCAACTGTTGTTTTCTACTCTAATTTTTCTTAAAAATTTCCCAAGGTTCAATTTTGTAGAACATAGAACTTGAGCCCGCTTCACCAGGTTAGACAATTTCCTAAATATTATCATTGGTTGAGTTTGTTTACATAATCAAACACATTTTCTTCTTCGATTCTCGATCTTTTATATCCTTTGAGAACAACTTAACACTAACTATAAATCATGAGTCAGAACCCAAACTCTATTTTCAACTCAACTAGCTGAGAATAAAAGTTTCAAAATATTTCTATTAAGAAACAAAAATATCTCTCTAAGTAAAATAAGACGTAGCAGTGAGTAACCAGCCAGGAGAAAATAAAATGGTACGTGGATGAGACAAATGAGAAAATGTTATATGATCGTATAAAATTTAAGCAGATGAGATTTCTTGTTTTTTTTCTTTGATGTCACTGGAACTTTTTTTATTTAATCTGATGACGTTTGACATTAATGGCAACCTAAGTTTCAATATATTTTAAGAATAGTACAGTAATGTTCTAAGCATATTCAAGAAAAACATCAAAAAAAAAAGAAGACAATACTATTGTTGCTAAGCTACCATACGCAGCCTCAGTAGTGCTATAAAAGGGGAGCAAAGGAGAAGCTCAAGTTGTAGTGAAGCAGAAATAGTCACAGACTACAAAGTTGTATTTCAGTTTTCACAAGATGGGTGAGCACTTCAATATTAACCCTATTACTAGAGTTGTAATCAAATAGATTAGACTCTGTAATAATCAAAGCTAATTTTTTTCTTGTTAAATAATTAGGGAATGGAAGTTCGAGTGGATCAGGTCCTGATGATCAATGCTTTGAAACAATCCTCAGCATTGACGGGGGAGGAGTGCGAGGAATCGTTCCTAGCGTAGTCCTTACTGCTCTAGAAGCTAAGCTTCAGGTTCTTGAATCTATCAAAAACTTTAGCGTTACCCTCATGTTACTTCTAATAACATCGATCAGAGAAGCCTTATACTAATTGCTATTTTTGTTGTATGTATGTATAGAAGTTGGATGTGGATAACATGGATGCGAGGATTGCAGATTATTTTGACTTTGTTGCTGGGACCAGCACAGGAGGTCTTATGACTGCCATGCTCACTACTCCGAATGCTGAAAAACGACCAGCTTTTGCAGCAAAAGATATTCTCCAGTTTTATCTGCACAAGAGTCAACTCATATTTCATCAAACCACCGAACAAGACGATGACGATGACCTTTTCGATGATGAAGCTGCGATCAATTCTGTCCTGGATGAAGCAAGAAACCAGATCCAGCAATATAATAATGGAATGAGGTGAATTAAATCGAAGGGTCGGGATTGTGCACTTAATTTTTTATTTAAACAATATATATCCTGACAAAATACTTACATAATTTTTTTCTCAGAAAAAAAGTTTGAATTCTGCATAATTAAATCCATGTGATTCTCTTAAACAGGAATCATGTAATTGTAGACCCTCTCATTTCTGCATTACGGTTTCTTTTAAAGTGGAGATTGCTTCCTAACTTCATCCGTAAGAAACTTCGGAGTCTAGTTTTTCCAAGGTACGATGGTGTCAAACTACATGAGATAATCAAGGAGGAAGTGGGACAGAAACCTCTCAGTGATGCTCTGACCAACGTGATAATCCCCACTTTCGACATCAAGCTTTTTAAGCCAGTCATATTCTCCAGCTTAAAGGTCATTGATTCTTCTTAATTATCTAATAAACACATACCAATATTCCGAAAGGTGCTTCACACACACACATATAGTGATCTCTTGCGCCTTCTGTGGTGAATAAAATTGCAGGCAAAACGTGAGAAATCAACGGATGCTGGAATAGCAGACGTTTGTATTGGCACGTCTGCAGCTCCGTATTACTTCCCTCCTTGTAATTTTAAAACAACCGTTGATTTCAACTTAGCTGATGGCGGTCTGGCAGCCAACAATCCTGTAAGTTAAGGGTTGCTATATGTCGCTATACAGGTGTTGTTAACGTTGCCAAGTGGATCTAAAACTCTCTGGAACACTTGGGTTGAGTTTTGTGTACTTGCTTAACTGTCAGAATGCTTTCTTTCAATTAATGTTATAAATTTTATCAGTCATTGCTAGCCGTGTGTGAGGTGATGAAAGAACAAAAGATGGATGGTCGTGAGCTTCTTATTCTTTCACTTGGAACTGGAGCAGCTGACCAGAGTGACAGGTATGTGGTTGGAGATCCCAGCAAATGGGGCCTCTTAAGATGGCTTTGGTATAGCGAGAACAATGGCAGCCCATTGATTGATATCTTGACAACTGCACCAGACGAGATGATTTCGACCTATATATCCACAATCTTTCAATATTGTGGTTGGAAAGATAACTATTATCGGCTTCAGGTATGAGTGACTCACATTTGAAATATTTCCCAACTATATCTATATATAAATAAATATATATATATATATATATATATATATATAGATATAGATACATATATAGCTGTGTAGAAACGAAGGAAAACATTTCCAAAGATTTACCTCAGCACTTATTTAAAATGGAGAGTTTCGATCATACTCTTTACCATGCACTTGCATTTCTCCTCAATTGATGTGCTGCTCAAGTTAACACGATTTTCAGGCTAAGATGAAACTCTCTGAGGCCAAGATGGACGATGCTAGCCAAGAAAATCTGAACAATCTAGTGAAGATTGGTGAGGATCTTGCAGCAAAGCATGATGCCGATCTTGAAGCGTAAGAACTTGATTAAATGATAAATTTGTGTTACTTATTTTTTCTTTGGTGGTTTTGCACCAAAATTAATAGCCTTGAGCATTGTGTGGGTCTAATTTTGCAATCTTTGCATTGATTTTTTGCAGCCTTGCGCAAAAACTGATTAAGAACCGGAAAGCTCGCTTGGCCAGAATTTCTGGTTGATACATTCCAAGTACACAAATGTGTCCCGTCTGAAGAAGTATGATATCTACTATTTTAAATGATGTTTTTGATTTGAGAAATAAATGGAGGCCTGCAATAATGTTAGTGCTGGAGTCAACATGATGCATGTCGAGGCCGGCATCGTTGCAAAACCAAAGCCATATTGTGTGGTCTAAATTCAGGCTTCTTTTGTGAGTTTGTGTTCAGTGATGAGTTTGAAAATAAGACTTCTTGACGACTTTGTTTAAGAAAAGTAATGTATTTTTGTTCTTTCAATTAATGTTATGAATGTTATCAGTCACTGCTAGCCGTGTGTGAGGTGATGAAAGAACAAAAGATGGATGGTCGTGTTGTGTAAAAGTTCATGTGTTTTTAATACGAATTGATGAAGTTCTGTTTGGGTGTCTGAGACATGGCAAGTTTTTGTTCTTTACGAACTGAACCCATTGTAACTTCTTATTCTCTCTCCCAAAAAGCCTTTCCATGCTCAAGAAGATGCCTTGAGATGAACTTTAAATTAGTGTTATTAAACCCAAATTCGATCAATCGGTCCGACTAAAAATCTAATGATCTAGCCATCAAATCAGTTTGTACTGAGATGAAGAATTGAAACCCACAAGAGATACTATCAAAACTGGTTAAAACCGGCCACGTCCAATAAAATATAGACACTTCAACCAACGGGTCAAGCTTTGACTCATCTATAAAATCATAAGTTATTGTAAATTGTAAAATTGCAACCAGTTCGTCATAGAGTTACTACATTGAAAAGGCATGTCATTTATCTTTCTTGGAGCCAAAATTTGTTTTTGCATAAACTAGTAAATTTTTTGAAAACATAAGATTTATAATTTAAAACATTGTGAATTTCTTGCTAATGATCTCTTTATTTTGAAATTTTAAAATTATAACCACTTAAATTGTTCATGTGTTCACACTTAAAAACTCCTAGAGAGCACTTCTCTCAAGATCAAAGAGTTGAAACACTTCACTTTGACCTTTAAGTTTGATCAAAACCATCTATCCTATGATAAAACCAATCTAGTTTTGATTTCTCAAAACCCTAACAAACTCATCTAGAGGCTTCGAATCACCATATAAAAAAAGAGGTAATTTAACAGGGAAAATGGGGAGGAGTAGAGGAAAGAAAAACGAAGAAATTTGACTATGGTTTAAGGGATTCTATGCTAAGTTCAAGAGCTTAGTAAAGGTTCAAAGGTTTGGCCTTGATGGGTTTAGAGGCAAGAAGAAAGAAAAGCAGTAGCGAAAGTCTACTCTGGTTAAAGATTTCAAGCTTGAATTGTATACTTTGCAAACTTTAAATCTACAGTACTTGAGACCTGCTAACAGTGATTTTTATTATCAATTGGTTATGATAACTTTAAATGTATCAAAGACATAAGGGATATTCTAGCTGGAGTTTTCTTTAATTGATCTACTATGCAATATTCACTATGCTTTATCAACTTCAAAAATTCATTTGACTCGTCTTCGGTTACTCGTTAATTAACCTTCGGTTCTTTGCTCAGGTCCACCACCTCTTTACTCTTTGCTTTCCTTAACTCCTCAAGTGTGAAGCATTTGCCTCTCCTAGTTAGCTCACTAATCTTAGTTTGGAACAAAGGAGGAGGGGTCCTAACATTGGAGGCATAGCTGTATTTATAAGGCATCGCATTGTGATTTATCTTTGTATAGGAAGGTTTAGCTAGGATTAACTTTGGCGGCCCATAAGTTGTTGGTTGGAGTCTACATACTTCTGACAACCTGTCTTGGCCCTCCATCATTCTTATTTCATCATTGTTCTCCATCGCTTCAATCCTCAGTTCTCCCATGATTATCATTTTCTTAATTGTTTTACAAAACTCCATGCAATCATTGATATGATGTCGCTCCTCTACATGGAACTCAGAATAATCACTCCTTTCTAGAATATTTTCATTACTCATCTTTAGGAACCTTGATTGTACCAACATACCATGCAACTTGTTCATGGATATTTTTAACTCTTTATTTTGATTCCTAACTTCTACCATGTTCACTCTATTTGCAACATGTTTAGGCAAAGGATTGGAATTAACATTAGGCATATCTTCAAAAGACACCCACCCTATCTTGATAAGTGCTAACAACCTTATTTTAAAAGTGTAACAAGTTTCAATTTCATGCCCTAGGTTACTAGCATGATACTTACAAGTTAATTCGGGTTTGTACCATATGGGAAAGGGTGGTTCAATTAGTGGTAAAATAATTAGAGTTATTTGTCCTATACTAAACAATTTAACATACAAGTCTTTTAAGGGCATGGGTAAAGGTGGCAATTGATCCGAAGGATACTTTGTATTTGGCTTTTGGCAGTTGTTTGGTTGGTAATTTGTTCGATTGGTTTGAAAATGTTTAGCAAAGTTTATGTTGGTTGAGTGAGGGGTAGGCATCTGTAGGTTATGGTATTTTACATTCTTGCCTTTGTACCTACCTTCCAAATTGTTAATATCACCTTCTTTTTTCCTTCCCATGAAACCTTTCTTCTCTAACGGCTCCACTATTCACCCCGCTTTAATCCCTTGCTCTATGCTTTTTGCCATATATACAACATCATAGAAATGTTAAGAGGAGTTGCCCATTAAATGCTCGTAGTAAGGTGCCCTAAAGGTATTGACGAATAGAGTCACCATTTCTGTCTCTATCAAAGGAGGTTAGACATGCATTGCCTCATCTCTCCATCTTTGCATGTAAGCCCTTATTGACTCTACGCTCCTTTTTCCTATTGACATAAGGCTTGTTCTATCTAGAACAATTTCCAAGTTGAACTTGTATTGCTTAAGAAAAGCCTCCACACCAAATCTTTCCAATTTGGAATGCATATGATAAATTGTAAACAAATACATGATGAAAATGCAATGCATATGCAATGGCTTTTTTTTTAGAATTGATTCATGGCCTTCGTAATCCTTTAGGCAAGATTCCTAAGTCAAACTAATTGTTGTAAAAGAATGTTTGCCAACTTTTTATCATGGTTGGTTACCAAAATACATTAGAAGGAAAAAGGTGATGGCTTTTCTTATAAATAAGGGTACCTTATACAAAATTAAAATAGAAAAGGGCCTTATACATCACTGCCCTAAAAGGCATTTCCTCTATTAGCTAAGTCCCCAATAAAAAAGATGGTAGCTCCCATGTACTTTAGATACTTTATAACATCATTTCCTACTTTGGTGACTTGTTGATACAGCCTTTCCGCATAGCGGGTTACTTGCTTGACCTGTTTGGTCATACATCTTATCTAATCATGGAACAAGGTGTTATCAATGATTATCACTTCATTGTTGTTCCCTAAGGCTTCATTACTTCTTTTCAATATTGGGACCATTGTTTCCAACCGTGCCACCTTATCTATTGCCCTTTGTAGCTCTTCTCTCTCGATATTTAATGATATAACCATATTATTCGATAGTTTCATCCATATTTACCTAATGTTTTGTCCATGTTTTATATGTAAAAAGCCTTGATATTCTTTGTTTTATGTTTTGAAGGCACTTTTGGATGAAAGATGCAAAAAGGAGTAAATTGGAGGTAATTGGTAGATTTGACATTTAGTCGATGTTTTGTGTAGAGCATGAGTTCTAGAGACCGAAATGAAGTGATTCTAGTGGCACTAAAAAGCTAACATCCATACCTTTCTGGAAATGTAATGCAAGAAAAATAAAAAGAGAAAGATCATGGAAATCACATCCTTCAAAGTCAAATCTTGCATTCTGCTACTATTGACCTTTGTCCATTCAAAATTCAATATTTGAAGCTATAAAATTCCAATTGGTGCAAACTTAATTTGTTTTGTTCCTGACTCAAAGGTCTATGAATGCTCCAAATTTCAGCCAAAAACAATGTCATATGAGGAAGATATAAAAGGAAAGAGAGAGCGGAGAGAAAGGGGGCAACAACCAGAAGTTAAGAAACACAAATTCTCTCCTCTGCAATCCCAAAAATCATGCTTTCTTCATTCTTTAAGAGTAGTTGTTCAATATTTATGCAAGGCTAAGCTCTTTTCTTAGTTGTAAGGACACAACAAACCTTCGAATTTCAAGAACCGTGAGATTTATTCTTCCTTTTAATTTTAGTTTATATTATGAATGAGTATGATTGTTTTCCTATGCATATTTTCTATGATTGTTGTTAATAATTGCTAAAGTGAAACTCTAAGTTATTATTGTGAACAATTTATTGTTAAGTTTGATATCAAAACTGGAGTTGTGATGTATGAACTTGTGAAGCAACTAAGCTTGATAATTATGGTAGAACTACATTATTAAACTTAGGGAGAACACTCAAATATCTAGTTCTTAGGGCTGTCATTGAACTAAATGATTGATGCGGACATTGTGATTGTTTGTTGGTTAGGGTTAGTTATACGATGAATTCATTAATTAACCAACATTAAGAAAAGATAAAAACTTTAGAATGTAAATTGTAGTTTTGTTTCAAGGATCCATGCTAATTTCCATTAGTAGATGTGTGCTTGTTACCAAGGTTTGTTTTCTTGATAAATTTCAATTTTAATTGATTTTGTTTGCTATTTTAATTTCTTCTATATTTTAGATCATCACAAATCAAACCCCCTCTAAATTGCATAACGTATAGCATAAGAAATGTGAACAAAATCTTCCTCATGGGATCGACACCTTGCTTACTCTATACTATTATATGTGTTGTGTTTTAAGTTAGGGTAATTAATTTATATGGTCGTTACATCACAACATTTAGTTCGACTATTTTGGAGTTAATCTAAACTACAAACCTGTTAATATAATCTTGACATTCCTGACATTCTTGTTTAATCTCATTGAAACCTTCTTCCATTTCAATGTAATGGCTCCCCAACTCCTCTTCTCGTATTTTGAGCTCGAAATGCAAAGCTATTCTTCGTACACTCAAAGACTCAGCTCTCTTCTAGTAATCTCTCATATCAAACTCAGTGTCTTTTCTTGCACTTCTTTCTTTCTCAAGTTGTATTGTATACTAAGCCTTGATTTTTCTTTCTTCTTCTATGTCAATCTCAACTAGCCAATTCTTTTCCTTCTATGTAAGACCGTTTCTTTTTTTCTTCAAGTAATCTATCGTCTCTCTATCAGCATTTATCTAGCATTTTATTAATCTCTTGATCTTGGCCAATTCTTTCTCAATGTGCCCATTCTTGTTAGCCAACACACCACATTTGTTTATTCGATTCCTTAACTCATTCTAGACCCTTTTTGTTATTTCTATAGCTAGCTTGACCCTTTTCTACTATTCTTTTAACTCCTTATCTTTGTTTTCCAACTATTGGTTCAAGTAATTTCTCACCGTATTTTCTTCATCCAATTGTCCTTTCAGGAATTGTTGTTGCCCTTTGCTTTTGATGAGATCAATTATACATCTCTCAAGCTATTATCTCAATTTTTTTTAATCATCAATCCATTGAAGACTTTGAACAGAAAGAGAAAATAGAGTCTACTATTTTTATTCCAACTAATTCAACTCCAAGACCTGCTCCACAGTTATCTTTGATGCCTGCTAATCATGGGGGAGACTTGCAAAATGATGATAATGGTGGTTCTCTTATTGAACCATTAGTTAGTGATCCTGAAGCAGCTAATAATGATGTTAATGTTATTCCTGAACAGGTTATGTTGGAAGCTCTAGATGAGCCACAATTGAGAAGGTCAACTAGACCTCACCAACCTTCCACTAGATATTCTCCTCATAAGTATATGTTGGTCACCGATGGGAGAGAGCTAGAATGCTTTGATGAAGCTATATCACATGAGAAGAAAAGTGAGTGGTTGAAAGCAATGCAAGAAGAGATGAAATCCTTGCATGAAAACCATACCTTTGAGTTAGTGAAGCTTCCTAAAGGTAAGAGAGCACTCAAGAACAAATGGGTGTTTAGGTTGAAAATTGATGACCATTGCTCACAACCAAGGTATAAGGCAAGATTGGTTGTGAAAGGCTTCGATTAGAAGAAGGGTATTGACTTTGAAGAAATCTTTTCACCAGTGGTCAAGATGTCTTCAATTCGGGTTGTGCTTGGCTTAACTGCTAGTTTGAATCTTGAAGTAGAACAACTTGATGTGAAAACTGCCTTTCTTCATGGTGATTTGGATGAGGAGATCTACATGGAGCAGCCTGAAGGGTTTGAAGCAAAAGGTAAAGAGCAGTTAGTTTGCAAGTTGAAAAAGAGCCTATATGGGTTAAAGCAAGCTCCAAGACAATGGTACAAGAAGTTTGATTCTTTCATGGTGGATCATGGTTATGACAAGACCACTTCTAATCATTATGTATTTATAAAAAGGTTTCTAGATGGAAACTTTATTATTCTCCTATTGTATGTGGATGATATGTTGATTGGTGGTCATGATGCTAAGAAAATTCAAATGTTGAAGGAAAGAGTTGAGCAAGTCTTTTGCAATGAAAAACTTGGGACCAGCAAAACAGATTCTTGGTATGAAGATCACACGTGACAGGAAGAAGGGAAAACTTTGGCTATCTCAAGAGAGATATGTTCAAAAGGTATTTGAGAGATTCAACATGAGCAACTCCAAACATGTTTGTTCTCCACTTGCAAGCCACTTTAAATTAAGTTCTAAGCAGTGTCCTTCAAGTGATGAAGAAAAAGATGAGATGAAAAAGGTTCCTTATGTATCCGCAGTTGGTAGCTTGATGTATGTCATGGTTTGCACAAGGCCAGATATAGCTCATGCAGTTGGTGTGGTTAGTTGATTCCTCTCAAATCCTGGTAAAGAACACTAGTCAGCAATGAAATGGACACTCAGGTATCTCAAAGGTACTTCTAGTTTCAGCTTATGTTTTGGTAATGATAAACTTGTGTTGGATGGATACACAGATACAGATATGGCTGGTGATGTTGATTCTAGAAAGTCCACATTAGGATAATTGATGAAGTTTGCAGGGGGAGCAGTCTCATGGCAATCAAGGTTGCAAAAATGTGTTGCACTATCCACTATAAAGGCTGAATATATTGCTCTTACCAAAAGGGGGTAAAGAGTTGTTATGGATGAAGAAGTTCTTGCATGAACTTGGCTTAGTTCAAGAGAACTTTGTGTTGCACTGTGACAGTCAAAGTGCAATCCATCTCAGTAAGCATCCTACTTTTCACTCTCGATCAAAACACATTGAGGTTAGATATCAATGGATTCGAGATGCTATGGAGATGAAGTCATTCGTTGTTGAGAAGATTCATACTGATGACAACGTTTCTGACATGATGACCAAACCTCTACCGAGAGAGAAGTTTGAGTTATGCAGAAAGGAAGCAGGCTTGTCAGAGCCTCCTAAATTGAAGCTTATATATTGATTGCTGGTATGGCGAATTCCTCACATGGTGCGTGAAGGGGAGATTTGTTGTGTGTGGTCTCGCACCATGTGATAGTGGGACCACTATATTTATTGAGAAAAGAGGCAGCTAACCCCTTTAAAATTTAATGTTCGGGTACTATAGCGGCAAATTGAAATTAGAAGAGAGGAGAGGAAAATTAAGAGAGAAAAAGAGAAGAAGAGGCATCATAGTAGCCTATGTTCTTCCTTTGATTTCTAGCTCGTTCACCGTTGGATTGGACTGATATTTTGACAGCAGCTTTTAGACACGTTGATCTTCATTCTGAACAGTTGGATCGAAGATTGGTGGTGTGAAAGCTGGTCGTTTTGATAGAAAATGGGGCTGTCAGTTTTGTGAGTTTTTCTCAAATAATTCTCCTTTAATCTTGTTGTAATCCGAGAATAAGTTGTTCTAGATGATATATATGTTATATCCCTTAGTTGAATCTGAGGAAGAATGATTGTGAACCCATTATTTGTTGATAGTGGAAGTTTTTAGGTGGACTACGATCCCGTGATTTTTCCCACATTTAGTTTTCCATGTTAAAAATCTTGGTGTTGATTTTATGATTATTTGCATTATATTTAGTCATTATTTGATTATGTTTTACTCCACAAAGAGGGAAAGAATTGAGACTTGTGAATTGTGAATTGTATTCCGCTGAATTGATCCGGGTAAATTGGTGTTCGGTTGTTCCGAGTTTTCCCAACAATTTTCTGGTCTTAAAGAAATTTATTGCTATAAATGTAAGAGTATGAAGACGTTGTTTCCTCTGGTGTTGCTATCAAACCTTAAGTACTTAGAAAGGATTCAAGTTCAACACTGTGAGAAAATGGAGGAGATAATAGGAACAGCAGATGAAGAAAGCAGTAGCTCCAATTCCATCATGGAATTCATACTTCTTAAGTTCAAAATTCTGAGATTGATAAATCTACCAGAACTGAAAAGCATTTGCAGTGCAAAGCTGATTTGCGATTCCCTCGAATGTAAAGTCATGTAATTAGGTGGCATAATTAATGAGATTTGAGTGGGAGATGAGTTGTAATTGGTGGAGGATGAGTTAGTATGAGTGGAAGATGAGTTGTTAGGCATATATTTCTCCTAAATTTATGACCATTATACCCTCACTCTTGCCTATAAATAGGCAATGCATTCAAGCCTATATGCACATCAAAATAGAGAGAAGAAGAAGAGAGTGAAGAGAGAGTAATCCCATAAAATTATGAGGTATTTGTGATAGAGTAAGTGAGGTGTTTTCTCCTAATAATAGAGAGATTCTTAGTTGTTCTCCTATTATTCGAGAGAGGTTGTAATTCCCACATTACTTAGTAAAATCCTTTTATACTTGTCTGTGGACGTAGCCCAATTGGGTGAATCACGTAAATTCTTGTGTGTTTCATTTCTCATTTTATCTTGTCTCTTATCTTTTATCTTATTGGGTTTACATGCCAGAATCCTAACAGTGGTATCAGAGCCTTTTGGTTGGTGTTGTTAATACATAAAGTTATTCGTGCATACGAGTACTATTCACCTATACAACACTATTCATCTATACGGTACTGTTCACATACATTACTGTTGACGTATATAGAAAGTCAGTGCGGTGATTAAATACAGTCTAGGAAGTTCTATCTAAGGAGATTGGGTTTTAAGCGGGATCGTTTGTGACCCCTCCAATCTATCCTGGAAACTTACTTAGTGAAGTATTATTCACATGATACTATTTTTATATACGTTACAGACCTATGAAACAGTGATAGCTGAATAGATCTCGTTGAATACAATGGCAGCAAAGTACGAGATTGAGAGATTTAATAGGAGAAATTTCTCACTGTGGAAAATGAGAATCAAGGCAATCTTAAGGAAAGACAATTGCTTGGTAGCAATTAGGGATCGACCCGCGGAGATCACTGATGATGCAAAATGGAATGAGATGGATGGCAATGTTATTGCTAACATACATTTAGCATTAGCCGATGAAGTATTATCAAGTGTGGCGGAGAAGAAAATAGCTAAGGAGATATGGGAGACTCTATCAAAGTTATACGAGTCCAAGTCTGTACACAATAAGATTTTCTTAAAACGGAGACTTTATACCCTTCGAATGGCAGAAACCACGTTAGTGACTGACCACATCAACACAATAAGAACTCTATTTTCACAACTCACTACATTGGGTCATCAAATAGAGGAAAATAAACGTGCAGAGCTTCAATTTCAAAGTCTTCCTGATTCATATGATCAGCTTATTATCAACTTGACCAATAATATCCTCTCGAACTATTTAGTCTTCGATTATGTTGCAGCCGCTATCTTGGAAGAAGAAAATAGGTGCAAAAACAAAAGAGATAGAAACAGTTCAAACCAAGCAGAGGCGTTGTTGGTGTCAAGAGGAAAATCAACGGAGCGTGGCTCCAGTGGGAGTCAAAGGCAAAGGAGGTCCAAATCAAGAAGTAAGAAGATTGTGAAATGCTACAACTGTGGCAAAAAGGGGCACTTCAAAAAGGATTGTTGGTTTAAAAGGGGTATAGAGAATACTACAGAGTCATCAAAATCTCAAGGGTGTGCTGCGAGCACCTTAGAACATGGAGATGTTTTATATAGTGAAGCAGCGACAATCTCTACAGATACAGAAGAGCTCACTGAGGTCTGGCTAATGGATTCAGGAGCAACATGACATATGACTCCTCATCGAGATTGGTTACATACATATAAACCTATCTCTGGAGGCAAAGTGTTTATGGGTGATAATCATGCTTTAGAGATTGTTGGTATTGGCACCATCAAATTGAAGATATATGATGGCTTAATTCATATTATTTCAGAAGTGTGATATGTGAAAGACTTAAAAAAGAATCTTTTGTCCATAGGACAATTTGATAGTCTTGGTTGTAAGATCCGAACAGATAATGGAATCATGATAATCATCAAAGGAGCGCTGGTGGTTTTAAAGGCAAGAAAGACAGTTGCAAATATATTTGCATTAATGGGAGAAACATATCATGAGGCAGAAGTGTCAATCGCATCAGTCAGTCCTGTAGAAGAGAAGACGATGATGTGGCATTAAAAACTAGGTCACATATCAGAGAAAGGTTTAAAGGTTCTCTCTGATCAGAAGTTACTCCCTAGGCTTATAAAGGTTACTTTACCTTTTTGTGAGCACTGTGTTATAAGTAAATAACACAGGTTGAAGTTTGACACATCAATAACTAAGAGCAAATGCATCTTAGACCTGATTCACTCTGATGTTTGGCAAGCACCAGTTGTATCCTTGAGAGGAACAAGATACTTTGTATCATTTATAGATGACTTCTCCAGGAGATGTTGGGTGTATCTAATTAGAAGGAAGGTAGATGTGCTTACAGTCTTTAAAACTTTCAAAACGCGGGTGGAACTTGAATCTAAAAAGAAGATCAAGTGTTTGAGGACTGACAATGGAGGAGAATATACTAGTGATGAATTTGATAACTTCTGTCAACATGAAGGTATCAAAAAGCAGTTCACAACGGCATACACTCCACAACAAAATGGAGTGGCAGAGCGAATAAACAGAACTCTATTAGAAAGAACAAGAGCAATGTTGAAGGCTGCAGGTCTAGGAAAGTCATTCTAGGCAGAAGCAGTCAATACCGCCTGTTATGTGATAAATCGATCTCCATCAACTGGAATTGAGCTAAAGACACCGATGAAGATGTGGACCAGAAAACCAGCTGATTATTCTCGATTGCATATATTTGGAAGTCTTGTGTACGTGATGTACAATACACAAGAAGTTAGCAAGCTGGATTCAAAATCCAGAAAATATGTATTCTTGGGATATGCTGATGGAGTGAAGGGGTATCGCTTGTGAGATCCCACTGCCCACAAGGTAGTTATCAGCAGAGATGTCATATTTGCAGAAGGTAAAATGCAAATGGAAGAGCATAATAGCATTATAAAAGAGACTATAACAGTCCATGTGGAAAATACTCAAAATCATGCTTCTTCTAAAGTTGTACCAGAGCATGAAGAGCAAGAACAAATAGAGTCTGAAACTCTTGAAGTTCGGCGATCGACTCATGAAAGAAGAACATCGGCTTGACACTCAGAATATGTTACTAAAATTAACATTGCATACTGTCTTCTAACAGAGGATGGAGAGTCATCAACTTTCCATGAGACTATTAAAAGCACAGATGTATTTATGTGGATGACAACAATGCAAGAGGAGATTGAAGCTCTACACAAGAATAATACTTGGGATCTTGTTCCGCTACCACAAGGAAGAAAGGCCATTGGCAACAAATGGGTTTACAAGATAAAACATGATGGCAATGATTAAGTGGAGCGGTATCGTGCAAGATTAGTGATGAAAGGATATGCTCAGAAAGAAGGAATAGACTTCAATGAGATATTTTCTCCAGTGGTACGACTTACGACAATCAGAGTAGTCTTAACAATGTGTGTTATATTTGATCTTCACTTGGAGCAGTTAGACGTAAAAACTGCATTTCTTCATGGAGAACTTGAAGAAGAAATTTATATGCTCCAACTAGAGGGTTTTGCTGAAATAGGCAAGGAGAACTTGGTTTGCAGGTTAAACAAATCTCTATACGGTCTCAAGCAAGCACCAAGGTGTTGGTACAAGAG
The DNA here is from genome assembly GCF_000495115.2 of Populus euphratica. NCBI lineage: Eukaryota > Viridiplantae > Streptophyta > Magnoliopsida > Malpighiales > Salicaceae > Populus > Populus euphratica. The sequence continues at coordinate 6,098 of NW_011500365.1, read as the reverse complement.
ATTTGATTCCTTCATAATTAGCCTTGGGTAAAACATACTTAGTTTAGACCATTGTACGTATTACAAGAGGTTTGAAGAAGATTTCATCATTTTGTTGTTGTACGTGGATGACATATTGGTGATAGGCCTCGACAAAGATCGAGTCCAAGAATTGAAGGCACAGTTGGCTAGGGAGTTTGATATGAAGGACTTGGGACCAGCAAATAAGATTTTAGGGATGCAAATTTACCGAGACAGAAGTAAGAGGAAGATTTGGCTTTCTCAGAAGAATTATTTGAAGAAAATCTTGTGACGCTTCAACATGCAAGATTACAAGCCAATTTCCACCTTACTTCCTATTAATTTCAAATTATCCTCAAGTACGTCTCCTAGCAATGAAGTAGAGAGGATGGAGATGTCTCGAGTACCGTATGCATCAGCAGTGGGAAGTTTAATGTTTGTCATGATATGTACAAGACCAGACATTGCACAAGCAATGGGAGCAGCTAGTTGATACATGGCAAATCCTGGTAGAGAGCATTGGAATACTATTAAGAGGATCTTAAGATACATCAAGGATACCTCAGATGTTGCATTATGTTATGGAGGATCAGAATTTACGATCAAAGGTTATGTTGACTCAGATTTTGCTGGTGACCTTGAGAAAAGAAAATCCACTACAGGCTATGTGTTCATAATTGCAGGAGGAGTTGTGAGTTGGGTTTCTAAACTTCAGACTGTTGTATCTTTGTCCACAACAGAAGCTGAGTACATGGCAGCTACACAAGCTTGTAAAGAAGCAATATGGATGAAGAAACTTATGGAGAAGCTTGGGCACAAACAAGAGAATATTTTTGTGTATTGTGATAGCCAAAGTGCCTTGCATATTGCAAGGAATCCAGCATTTCATTCAAAAACAAAACACATAAATGTTCAGTATCACTTTGTTCGCGAAGTGGTGGAAGATGGAAGTGTGGATTTTCAGAAGATTCACAGAAAGGAAAACCCAGTAGATGCTTTGACCAAACTGGTCAACACTAATAAGTATATATGGTGCAGATCCTCTTATGGCCTAACAGAAACGTAAACAACATGAAGATGACAAGTATAGAAAGGATAGAAGAAGAATCACAGATAATCAAGTGTGAAAACTTGATTAAATCATCAAAGTCTTCAAGTGGGAGAATGTAAAGTCATGTAATTAAGTGGCATAATTAATGGGATTTTAGTGGAGGATGAGTTGATATGAGTGGAAGATGAGTTGTTAGGCATATATTCCTCCTAAATTTATGAGCATTATACCCTCACTCTTGCCTATAAATAGGCAATGCATTTAAGCCTATATGCACACCAAAATAGAGAGAAGAAGAAGAGAGTGAAGAGAGAGTAATCCCATAAAATTGTGAGGTATTTGTGATAGAGTAAGTGAGGTGTTTTCTCCTAATAATAGAGAGATTCTTAGTTGTTCTCCTATTATTCGAGAGAAGTTGTAATTCTCACATTACTTAGTAAAATCCTTCTATACTTGTCTATGGACGTAGCCTAATTGGATGAACCACGTAAATTCTTGTGTGTTTCATTTCTTATTTTATCTTGTCTCTTATCTTTTATTTTGTCGGGTTTACATGTTAGAATCCTAATATCAAAGAAATTATTATAGACAATTGTCAAAAGCTGAGAAAGTTGCCAATTCGTCTTCTCCCTCCTTCACTTAAAAAAAATTGAAGTATATCCGAAAGAATGGTGGGAGTCAGTGGTAGAGTGGGAGAATCCTAACGCTAAGGACGTCCTTAGTCCCTTTGTTAAATGACGATATATTATTGAATTACGGGTATGCATCTTGTTTTAATTCATGGTGGTATTGAATGTGGTAATAGAATTATGTGTGTAAAGTGGCACAAGTCTCCATTTCTATTGATTCTTCTCATGTCTTTACGCTAACTAACATGTAATTTACATCTGATTGACGTTGATTAATATGAAATAATTGTATTATTTCTGAGTTGGTTTTAAGTTTCATTCCAGTACATGTCAAGCAGATTATGTTATGCAAGCTTTGTGTGGAAGGGTAGCTGGCTATTTCATGGTTCGGTTGTTTTGTTTTATACAGGTTAAGTTAGTGATCGCTTTCTGCACCCTTTCCTCTTTGGAAAATGGAAGCAAAAAATGGAATCTGTCATGATTAGACTTATGGACCCTTTTCTTTTGAAGCAAAAAAAAAAAAAGAAATAGTCAAAAGATGGTTAGCGGGAATTCAAAAGCTTACAGGGAATTCGAACAACGACGGTACTGCTATATTATAAGAAGAAAAAAAATGCAAAACAACTAGCTATATCTTAAAATACTGCAGGTTTTATAATTTGTTTCTTGTTTGATTAAAGAATAACCAACTATTACCCTGTTTCTCTATCATCAGTGGATTGGACAGGAGGAGTTCTGTAGTAAGCAGGCATTGTTGCCGGGAGGAATGTTGCTCTAATTCCTTCTGCCTTTAGTATAGGGAAGATGATGCCTGATCCAACCTGAAAGATGACAAAAATAAAAATAAAAATTTAAGTTTCTCTAGGAAACTCATGGTGAGAATAATAGTTCAAACAAATGTCTGATAGTAAGGGTAATGAGAGCTGGAGATACAGACCAAAATTAGTTTTGCCGCAATACATATGCGTTTTGGTGTAGGAAATGGAAGCAATAAGCCGCCAACAGCATAGACAAGCATGGCAAAGCAGTGGAAAACCAAGCTCAACGGGTCAGGGTTTAGACCAGACAGAAGAGCCATCAGTCCTTCTGAGAACACGCCTCCAAGGCTCAAATAATTGAAGAATGCTTCTTTCATTTCCTTCCTTGATGGATCATGATCCGATGAAGAGAATACTGTGTGTAGGGTGCTTGCCAATGTGTTTATTGCAAATGCCGTTGGCTGCGACCAATATTAAGTTATTAGTATCTACCCAACCTATAGAAATATAGCAATGCTTGAAATTTGAAGTTTCTTTAAGCAATTCCTGTTCGGAGTTTGTTCCGAGGAAGACTGGCAGAAGAAATATTAGATAAGCTTGTGCATGCGAAAGCTGATACCTTACGCAGAATGTAAAAGGATTCAAGATATTTGCAAATGGCAGCTCCATCACTAAGATCATTCAGAGGCCTAAGAAGATCTCGCAGTAGAACAGCATCAGAAAGTCCCACAGTCATTCCTCCTCCTGTTACGGCATGGCGCATATTCAAGGAATCCCCTATCATAAACGCACCAGGGGTTGGATAGGGAGACGCAGGCATGATTCTGTTTGGCATTGTTCTTATGTTGCCCTTATCAATTGCACACATGAAAGCATTGTATAGCTCAGGTGGCATCTGAAATGTGCAAATCTCTGCATTAGTTCAAACAACATGTATATATTGAATAAAAAGAACTAGCAAAGATATGCTAAAATGTCACCTTAGACCGGCATTATGAGACATTTTACATTTTGCTTTCTGATATTATTAACAATAAATTCGCGATCAAGCGTACTCTATAAATTAATGAAAATAAGCTTCAATTCAGTAACATTATGTCAAGCAACTATACATACTTGAGGTGCCACCACTGTTTTCAAGTAGCTTGCCATTTCGCCATTGGAAATAGGTGGTTGTTTCGAGCCAGGTACATCAACTAAACAACGAATTTCATTGCTGCTAACAGGATAAGCTATGACAATTGTATCCTTCAAAATAAAGTATGCACGATTTGCATATGGAAGATTATAGTTCTCCAGGACCAAACCAACAAAGTAAGATGGGACTTCAATCTGCAAGAAATGTAATGACCATGTGTTAGAGAGTACTATTAAACTAATTTTGGGTTGAATTAATTCTTTGATATAATAGCAAAGTTTAATAACCAAACATCACAAGTTTGAAACTTACAACTCATTCTAACTAATTATATTAATAATAATTAAGCCGAAAGTAATCATGATCCTAAGCAGTTTCAAGCTTTCAAAGAACTATTTTAAAGAATAATATAAAACTATTATTTGAGATTCACCTAGAAGGTATATCTACTGGTCTGTATTCTTATCAACAAAATAAAAAATTATAGTGCCTTCTCTCATTAATTACATCTAAATTTACTCATAATGCAAGATTTTCACCTTTGGATTGCAGAGATTGCGTCGCAAATTTGAAAAACAACCATCACATACTATTGTGAGTGAAGCTGAAACTGCTAACTCCTGGCCTGCCTTTGTTTTGTATAGCACACCTTTGATAGTTCCATTTTCTTCGACAAGAGATGTTACAGTTCCTTGATCAAGTTTAACGCTGGACAAAGATCAAAGAAATATGAGAAAGAAAAATCTTCACATCATGAAATGATACTGACAAACACATAAATGATCAAGTCTATGGTTGGTTATATTGAACTCAGTACTCGCAGGCTACTCTGTTCCTATTGGTTTCAGGGGAAAGGACAAATACTTGGGAAGAGATGCGGCTTTTTCACGTAGTTTCTGGATGAAGCGGCCATTGTGAAAGCCTCTGCCACTCGCATTGGCGGGATATGAAATTGCAGTTCTTTTCCCATCTTTGTGAACAGCAGCGAAACTGAGGACTGTCTGAGAATCAATCCCATCTAGACAGTCTGCTACCACACAAAATGTTGGACATAAATAAGAGTTGTTGTTGATTAATTAACGGAAAGTATGTTCAACAAAATTTCTACAGCTAGTAATTCTTCACCTTGAAGACCTAACTCGGCCAATTTAATGCAGCCCCCAGCATGCAGGAGCTCACCAACAATTCTGTCGGGCTCAGTCAAGTCTCTTTCAATAACTTGCACGCGCCATCCATCCTGCAGTTGTAGGAGAAGACATGGTTGCTGTTGCTTAGCACACACAGAACAACAATAGCTCTGCTTACTAGGTTTTGGTCTTTGAATTATAAGCAAGATCAGGCACTTAGAGTTAACTGTTTTACCATTGTGAAAGAGGTTATTACCTTTGCGAGAGCATAAGCAAGAGCTGAACCAGCAACACCAGCTCCTACGATGATCACATCAGTATTTCCAGCAAAATTTGATCTGCACACTCCATTTCCAGAGCTTTTCAAAGTTTTCTTGCTTCGATTTTTCTCTGAAGCTTTGATATTCTCTCTCCCTCTTGAACTGTAGAGGACAACAAACCCGAACAAGAAAGCTGCTACAACTCCTCCAAATATATGTTTGGAGTCCATTTTTCTCTCTCAGTACAAGCTCTCTCTCTCTCTGGATGTGCTGTCGAGAACCCTGCAGTGCTACCAAGGCACATAGTAGTATGGTATCATTTATGTGTTTTCTGAGTCACCATAAAGACTAATATTTATGCAGCGCAGGAAACAAAGAAAACTCCTGTCAAAGGGGAAAGAGAAACGCTAACAGAGACATACAATTCATATCATTTTTTTCATCATACTGTTTATATTATAAAAGCTAGTGATAAAGTGATACAAAACTGGAGGAGGCTATGATGGCTACACAATTTTCAAATTGAATTTTACGAATTATGAGCTTTAGCGGTTATCGTAAGCATCCGCAGAGGAGCTTCCTAGGGAAGTAGGAGAGTGATTTATTGCTAAAAGACATGCAAATGGAAAGGTTGTTGATAGGGTTGTCAGTCCTCTGCATGATGAAAATTATTTTTTTCCTTGGAAGTATATGGTATACCACTGATTCCATAATAATTGAGTTTAGCTGTTCTCTGGGGAAATGATGGTCATTTAAATGGTTAGACCAATTATTATTGGAGTGGAAAAAAGAAAAATTGGAAATCAAATAAGAAAAATACTGAATTGCCGTTTTCTTGATTATCGTTTAAGACTACTGAATTGTCGTACTTTTTTTCCTGTAAGAAAAACAATCGATAGATAAACAATTGTAATTAATATTATATTTTCATCCAATTTTAATTTGTATTTTTAAGTTTTATCCGTCTTTATGAACCACATGCATTCTATCACTTTGCCCTTATCAATTGACACGCTTGATTGCATTCTTGGGGTTCCACTTACGGGCCAGCAGGTGACATGACTGTATGATGGAGATGTCTGGCTACTGCTCAAAGTCCAAACAACAACAGCACTGCTACCTAGAACAAGAAAAA
>NW_011499875.1:1880199-1883510 GCF_000495115.2 Populus euphratica | reverse complement strand
CAGTTTTTGTCACACTTGGACATCGCGACGACTGATTAAAACAATCACTCGATTGGAAAAAAAAAATAGTTACATGGTGATCTTGTTCTTTTAGGGGAAAATGTCTTGTTTAAGAAGTAAACACCTAATATTATAGTTACTAGGAACCCTAACTAGTCAACAGAGATTTTATGGTACGTGAATGGTTACACAAAAGAAAAGATATTATCACCATTTAAGCGTTCTACCGGAGACAAGTTGTATTACTGATTTTGTTTAAAATTGCTAAGAATTTGTTCTTCTTTTTTCTTTTTCATTCTTCCTTTCATGTTCATGACTCTGGCTTCAATGAACAAGTTCTACGAATATTTGTAACTCTAGCATTTTTAAATATCGCACAAATTCAAAAAATACGACACTCCTGACTCTAGTGTTATTGAATATTTTTGCAAAAAAAAAATTTGAAGAAGAAATTTTCTATGTGATTTTTTTCTTGTTTATCCTTTATTATTTTGTCCTTTTTAGATGGAAGTAAAAACATTGCACGACATATTTTTATTTAACAGTAATAGTCCAATAGTAATAGTCCACAAATTAAGCACATCTATAAAAAAAAATACAAACATAAAGAAAAAAATAAAACAAAGTGCGAGGGGCCGATAAATAAATTAATGAAGGCCCCCAAATATTTTTGAAATTTTCTATTATCAAAAGGGAGTTTGTTTGGTCAAATATCAAATTAGAATAGGTATAAAAATTATGGCCAAGACATAAGAGTATATTTTGCCAAGCACACTCTTAACAAACATAATTTGGGCAGGTTTGGTCTAGAGCCCAAACCCAACCCACTTATTTTTTCTTTTTGGTCTAAAACTCATACAACCTGTAAAAGCATTGATGATATTTTTTTTTTTGAAATTGAAATGATGACATGCTAGATCATCCCCCTTGACCTAAGTTAAATAAAAAATTTATAATTCGAGTTATATAAACACAACCACGATATATTAACTTGATAATTGATCTTTCTTTTCTCTTCCCTTATTATCTCCGTGATCAGGCTTTTATGAAGCTTGAGTCGTATGAAATCAAAAAAGAAATTGAAGATGGTAAAGAATAATGAAAGTGATTGAAAAAAATAGACTAAAGTCGGGTGAGATGTTATCTAAGAGTCAATTGAAGAGTTTTATAAAATAAAAAACTAAATTGAATGACTAGCATGTGTAAAACAGATGCTTATATATGAGAGGGGTTGTCATTTTAGAGAGGCATGTGTAGCACACTTTAGTCTCCAAAGTCATCCTTTAGTGATAGTCCTGTAATCACTGTGACATGAGCCTCCTGTTAAGGTGGCATGGAGTGTAATTAGTTATTTGGTGTGTTTTATTTTGATATAGTTTTTAGATATTATTATAATTTTAATAACTCTTTTTTCAATTATTGTGTATAATAATACTAATAATAAATTGTTCATCAAAAATTGATTTAATTTTTTTTATTGTTAAAATTTTTAAATAGATTTTGAACATAATTTTATCATATTTATGATTTTTTTTAGCTTTCAATCACATATGAACATATTATTTTGACTTTTTCTTTAACTTGTTTTGACTATCATAAAATAATTTTGTTTAAAGAAAAACAGTGATTTCAAGTAAAAATATTATATTTGTTAATATAAATTTTTATCTTAATGGAAAAAAATTACTATAACTATATTTTTAATTTAATAACAGTGCAAAAACAATTTCTAAGACTTCAACCCTTTTTTTCTTTAAAAAACTTTTTGATCACCACAATATTTCATGGTGATACAACCTAGTTATTTATGGAATAACATAGTCTAACAACATGTTATCATCTTTAATTACTCATTTTAAGCTTGAAAAAAATTGAAAATTAAATAGTTTTTATATAAAAAAATTGAAAATTAAATAGTTTTTATATAAAAAAATTCAAATCTTAGAAAGATCTTTTATGAATAACATACAGGAGAGCATGTTAACATCTTTAATTCCTCATTTTTAGCTTGAACAATTGAACATTTTAGTTTTATTTATAAAAAAACATACTAATAACTTTTTTTTTAAAAAAAAAAAACCACATTGAGGATCTAATCTACTCAAGCTATTTAGGGTGAGATAATACAGGACCCTACTAGAATTTCATGTTAGTCCCTATTATACACTGAAATTGATCAAAAAGTTATAAAGTCTAAACTAGTAGAACATGCAAAACTTTATTATAGATCAAACTTGATAAAATCTAGATTTAAATATGGATGATGAATGAAAGACATAAAGAGTCTATATGCTACAAGATCCTTGAATCAAGAAATAAATGGGTAATTAACTTAAACAGAAATTATTTTGAATAATGTGACTAGATAGTTATAAAAAGTTAACTTGAATAAAGTGAATAAATAGTTATTAGAAGTTCTCTTTAACTTCTCTATTTTAAAGAAGGAGGTAAGACAATAAAAAAAAAACATAACACAATCAATTCAACAAAAATTTAAATAATTACATTGTAGTTGTATCAAGTTCTCAAGAACTTTCAAACCTAAAACTAGTAGGTAATAGCCTGTAGATAGTAATTCTAGAGATAATAACTTCGTAGACAATAAAACAATAAATAATAACTTTGTAGATGATAATTAGGTAAATATTTAAATTATTTTATAATCAGTAGATTTGCAATTTCAATTATATTTTATTATACAAAAGTTTCAATTCATGATTGTAATTAATTTTCCATGAATATAAGTATTTATTTTTTAAGTTATTGAGTCTATTTTATTTTCAAGTTGTTTTAATTGTTTGATTATTTTTTCAGTTAAATTATTATTTATTTGAAATAGATTTAATTATAGTAATACTTTTATAATTCAATAATATAAATTTAAAATCCTACGGGTAAATCTAGAATTGAATCTAGAGTTTTAGAAGTAGTTAACTTTTCGAAATTCAAATTAACTAACTTGAAACACTAATTTTAAATTGGGAAGTTTTTTTAATTGAATATAGGATAACCTTTATCGCACCGTCATTATTAGAATATTAAAAATTAACTTTCCAGTGTAATTGCGAAACAAGAGAGTATGAAAGAATGAATAAATTTTTCAAATTCAAAATAATAAATCATCACACGATCCCGTATATGAATTTACTTAATTTCTAAATTAATGTATTTCTGAAGAACACGACATCAAGCCAATTGAATGAGCTAAATTGAATAAAATATAGAACAATAAATATGATATACTTGTGTCAGTTGGTTCCCGTGGCGAAGAAGGAGGGAGCCACGGAGGGCACGTGACTATGGACGCTTGC
>NW_011499875.1:1876553-1879402 GCF_000495115.2 Populus euphratica | reverse complement strand
AAAAAAACCCCTAAAACCAAAGCTAAAAACAATAATAAACAAAAAAAAAATTCAATAAACAAAAAAAATTATAGATATAAATCTCAAGTTTAAATTTCATCTCCCCTTTAATAATAATAATAATAATTTTTTGAGAGATTTATAAAATCTCAAATAAACTAAAAGTTCTATATTAACTAGAAAACAAAATAAAAAATAAAAATAAAAAATAAAAACATAAAATATAAAAATAACAAGAAAAATTACAAAAATAATTGAAATCAAGACATGATATGAGATTTGAAAAATATAAAAATCCAATGATTGAAGGAATGATTTTAAAATATAAGAAAAATAATGTTTGATAACTTATCAAATTAAATAAAAGATTATAATTTGACATAATCAAATATCTTTTTCAATCTAAATTTATTTTAGTAGTTCATAAATATTAAGTAATAAGCTAAAAGATGTAAGAAATTCATTGTTTATCCACACCTAATATATTGTGGATTATAATAGTAATCCATGATGTATTTTTTTTTTATTTTTATAATTTTTATAATTATTTTTTTACTTTTTTTAAAAAATTGTTTTTGTTTATTTTTTTGATATTGATGTAATTAAAAATTATAATTTATTATTTTTATTATTTTTTATTTTTTTACAATGTTAAAATGGTTTGTCCATTTGCTAAAGTATTCCAATTTGTTCCATTTTATAAATTTGATGGGATTGTTTTTTAATTGAACCTGATTTTGTTATTATTTTTTCAATATAGCTAAAGACACTGATTTCAAGGGAAAAAAAAACCATAATACATAAAGTTAAAATATATGGGGAAAGTATTGTAACTTTTCTTATGTGTTACTGTGAATTGTTACAGTGTTTTTTTTTTCTAAAATTATATTTGTTAATTTTACTTTTTTAATATTTAGTTGGTTAAAAATTTAGTTTTATAATTTTTTTTCCTTTAAAATATTATAGATTGCTATAGTATTTTCTCACATAATTTTTCTATTTTACTATATATAAAGCTAAAACATACAGGGAAAATATTATAACTTTCCTTACATGATATTGTGGATTGTTACTGTGTTTTTTTCTTTCCCTGTAGTACTTTCCCTTTTTTTTTTTGTTTTTTTTCTTAAAATTATCATCTTTTTTTTTAATATTGAGCTAGTTAAAAATTCAGCTTTGTAATATTTTTCTTTTAACATATTGTGGATTGCTATGATGTTTTTTTACATGATTTTTCTATTTTTTTTTTCAAAATTATATTTGTTGATTTTTTAAAAATATTTAGTTGATTGAGAATTTAGTTTCGTAATTTTTTCTTTAAAACATTTTTGATTGTTATTGTGTTTCTCCACATGATTTTTTTTTTAATTTTTTTAATTATATTTGTTGATTTTATTTTTTAATATTAAGTTGGTTAAGAATTACAGTTACAAGATGTGGGGAAAACACTGTAGCTTTCCTGACAAATTACTATGGATTGCAACAGTGTTTTCCCCACATGATTTTTTTCTGAAATTGTTTTTGTAAATTTTATTTTTTAAATATTGAGTTGCTTTATAACTACAAATAAAGACAAGTAAGATTAAATTATACGGGGAAAACGCTATAACTTTCCTCACAAAACACTATGGATTGCTAAAAATTTTCCTCATATGATTTTTTTTTCAGTTTCTTTTGTATTTTTTTGTAACATTTTGTTTCAAAATTATTTTTGTTGATTTTATTTTTTAATATTGAATTGGTTAGAATTTAAATTTGTAATAAGTTTAATCATGTGGAAAAGACATTATAACTTTCCTCACAAAATACTGTGGACTACTACAATGTCTCTCAATGTAATTTATTTTTCTTATGATTTTTTTTAAAATTATTTTTTTTTAATTTTATTTTTTAATATTGAGCTGGTTGCAAATTAAAATTATAAGTAATTACAAATAAGATTAAATTATGTAGAGAAATACTATAGCTTTCATCACAAAACACTGTAAACTGTTATAATGTTCTCAAAATGGTTTCCCCTCCTTTTTTTGTTATATATATTTTTAAATTATTTTGTCGATTTTATTTTTTTAATAATGAGTTGTTTGAGAATTTAACTTTATAATTTTTTTAAAACATTGTGAATTGTTATAGTGTTTTTCCACATGATTTTTTTAATGATTTTTTTAAATTATCTTTGTCAATTTTATTTTTTTAAATATTGAGTTAGTTAAGAATTACCGAATAAAGCTAAATCATATGGGGAAAGTGTTGTAGTTTTCTTCATAAAATATTGTGGATTGTTACAGTATTTCTCAAAATGTTTTTTTTAATAATTTTTTTATAAAATTATCTTCGTCAATTTTATTGGAGAAAACATTATAGTTTTTCTTCCAAAACATTATCAATTACTACAATATTTTTTTTATAGATTTTTTTAAAAAATTATTTTTGTCAATTTTTTTAATGTTAAGTAGATAGAGCATTTTATTTGGTAATTTTTTTTTTATTAATAAAAAAGTTAAATCATACGATAAAAATATTATATATTTTTTTATAAAAAATTATGAATTGTTAAAAGTTATTTTATACGGTCTCTAAATTTTTTATCACTAATTTATTTTTTTCATTATAAAATATTGACTTAATTATATATTTAGTTTTTATTATTTAACTAGCATTTTTTATAATTATAATATTATTAAATATATTTATTTTATAAGCTGCGACAACGGTCATGCCATCTCATATTTACCTTCTTATCTAGTTATAATAAACTCTCGTGCTTAAAATCACCCTTTATCACGTCCTAACAACATCACCCTGTTACAGAAAGCGCACTCAAACCCCCCCCCCCCCCCCACCCTTAA